>NC_056746.1:560138309-560210809 GCF_019279795.1 Protopterus annectens
GTAGGTGTCAATGTAAAGACACTTCTTTTCTTTAACTCACTTCCTTGTGAATAATTGATACTGTTTTTGTTGAAAAAAATCCCTAGATTCAATTTTCTCAAAAATAACTTGAATTCCACTAGGGTGTCAGTTATGTCCAAGTTGTTATCAGGTATGAACTTCATACCCTTGGAAAATATCGAAAAAAATTCTGGCTGAACTTGATGTGCACTATAGTTATAAATTTTCAATTCACCACTGACATGCAGTATCCCATCACTATTTTGTTTTAGGTTGTAATCATTGTGTACAATACTGCCGAGCTGACTGTCTTTGTCTGCCTGGGGGATAGAGCTGTTAAAACATTTGGGGTCAACTAATGATGGTACCTGCGACCCCTCCAGCCATTCCTCCCTTTCCCCTTTCGTTCTACAGTTTTCCAATTGTAATAATCTCTCTCTTCGTCTAAAAAACATTCCTCATCAGCTTGGTTGATATTACCATCCCCATAATAATTAGAATATTTTCTATCAGATGTAACTACTTTGTATTTTCTATCATTTTTTATTTTCCACCTGTAGGCGGTCCCTTTTTCGTACTGTATAATGTCCCTCTGCAGTTTCTTGCACTTCCTTTCATATGTCTTCTTGTATATACTCTCAGCATATTCATACTGCTTAAAATATAATTTCTCCCAATGTGCAAAAAGCATGTCATTCTGTATAAGTTTGTCAATCTGTTCAACCTCATTTAATAAACTACTCAGTTTAGAATCGTTGCAATCAATAATAAATAAACTTTTTACCAAATCCATTAAACATTTCGTTACACATTTTAATATTATCAGCATTCATATCAACCCCCAAGGGTTCTTTGAAGAAACGCAGACCCATGGGGATTACACCACTATCCAAACATTGGTGGAGATACATATTCTCCACTTGAATGTTTTTGACTTTGCTTAACTTGTTGCCAAAAGTGTAAATAAGTTCCTTTAGTGAAGGATGATCGCCTTCACATCCTTCATGTTGATTAACGGACCTAAAATCGTGAATGTCTTTGAAGTCTAAAGGCATTTTCATGAATTTGTCCAAATTATACCCATGGCCTTTCTCTAAACCTCCCTGTAAAGAAGACTGTAAACCAGTACCTTTAGTGTGTTTACTATAAGCCGCACTGTTCTTCTCTTCGACGGCATAAGTCCGAACAGGAGGTTGCCGTTTGGGCTTCGCGCCCGATATCAAGTATATATCCTCGTCGGGATTACCGAACATTGTAGAGGTGTTAATGATGCTTCTATGTCCAACCATTTGTTCATTTAATTCCTTCCTCGGCGAGCATTTCGACGTGAACGGAGAAGAAAATCTCCTCTGCCCATTCGGGATGTCCTCGTCGCTGCCATGACCAATAGAGGAACGGACTGTCGTCGGCACAATGAAGCTAGGTTGCACACAGTTTGTTTGCACGATAGCAGGCGGAGTAAGCAATTCCACAAGACGGGTGATTTCACCCTTGATAATTGCCATTTCTGAGTGGATTTTATCGATCTCCTCACGGGTAATGGAAGTAGATAAATTCAAGGTCTCCTGCATAGAATCCATGGAGAACGACTAGGAAAAATAAAAGTAATCCCAGTGTCCAACAACTATAACACAAAAACGCCACCGGATGGTAGCAGAAACACACCAGGAATCTGGAAACTGTGCTAGAGACAAAGTTCATTTATTTGTTACACACAATAAGGTTGAGCGCTTTCTTCAGAATACAACTGACTTCATCAGAACACTTACTACTATAACCCATTGACTTAAATACATACTACCCCATAGAAAAAAATGCCTTTTCCATCAATTAATCAATTAAATCAATGATATTAAAAAAGATAAAACACTGTCTTATGTACAAATAAATCCTATAAAACACTTCTCATGAAATTACTAAAACCATACATATTAAACAAATCTATAAACATATATATATATATATATATATATATATATATATATATATATATATATATATATATATGCCATACATGCAAATGAAATAAAAAATGAAAAATAAAAAAAATTATAAGGAGCTTCATATAACAACAAGCATATAATGTATTAGTCTCCTATTCAATGCTACATGTCATACATTATAGCCATTCTAACAATATCTGCTGCGTATAATATAACCATCTTAAAATAACTGTAATGAAGGACATCATTACAGTTGTAATACTATGACCTTATACCATTAACCTAGGTCACTGTGTGACCCTTATAATTCATAAAAAATATTCTAATAATCATGAAATCAATATAAATGTATCACGAAATATGTCTAAATATACTACCAAAACTGTGTGGAATAAACTGTGACAAATTGTTCTAAACTCTAATAAGGGGCTTGGTTGGAATCATCTCGTTTAGGCCTGGGGATGTAGATGCATCTAGCCTGATCTGCCATCTGATCTCCCTTTCCCCCACAACTGCCTTTATGCTGCCCCCCCGGGGATTCGGCATGACCACCTCCAAAATTGCAAATTTGAAACCTTTACATTGTGGATTTTTAATTAAATGCCTTGACAAGGCATTATTTATATCACATTTCCTCATACAATATGTATGGTCATAAATCCTATTTTTAAGACAGCGGTCTGTCTTTCCCACATAATAACTCATACACGTTTGACAAACACCCAAGTATACTATATGTTTAGTCAGACAATTGCCATGACAGAACTTGACCTTACTTTTTATGCTGTTGTTTAGCACAATATTGGGTACATCCAAAATATACTTACAAAAATTACATTGACCACATTTTTTTGTACCTGTTTTTTGTATTCTCTTTCCCTTGTAGTAACTAGATTTAATCTCAATAATTCTCTTCAGGTTGTTCCCTGTCTTGTGTACAAAGTGTGGTTTGTCTGGTATTCTCTCTTTAATTGACGGGTCACTTGTCAGAATATTCCAGTTAGAAATAATTGTATTTTTGACTTCTCTAATATGCCTACCATATTTAATTATACACGCCCTAGAATATTCATTGCCTGAGACACTACTACCTTTATTACTATTATTGTCATTACTATACTGATTGGTCTTGACCCCTGTTCCCAACAATTCAAGTTATTTTTGAGAAAATTGAATCTAGGGATTTTTTTCAACAAAAACAGTATCAATTATTCACAAGGAAGTGAGTTAAAGAAAAGAAGTGTCTTTACACCCTCTATGTCATCTACCTTAGCATCTTTTGAAAATGTGGTAAATGCTCAGATATACGCTTTACACAATAAATATCGATATAAAAAACGAAGTCACCAATTTAGTAGTAAGGTTATGGAGGTGGTCGAATCCTTATGTGAAAAAAACATCAGAATTATGTCAGCTGACAAGGGTGGGGGCATAGTGTTGTATGATCAGGAGAAATATACTAACAAAATATTTGAATTATTGAACAATTCGACACAGTATATAGCATCATCTTTGAACGAGGTCAATATTGCCCATGGATGCATCGACTCTTATTTAGAGGAATTCATCTTAGAAAATAGGATAAATGAAGACCTATATAAATTTTTAAAGGTCGAATTTCCTATACTTGCTACTATTACTGGTATCCCCAAAGTCCACAAGAATGTTCATGACCCTCCATTTAGACCCATAATTTCAGGCAGTGCAAGTAAAGCTTTCCCCTTTGGCCGAGTAGTTCATCACAAATTGAAGCATATGTACAACAGAGTTGAGCACATTATGAAAGATTCATGGGAATTCCTGGGCATTTTTAAGCAGGATATGTGGAGCCCCAACCTTATATTTGTCACCATTGATGTCCAGGACTTATTCTCATGCATTCCCAAAGAAGAGGGCCTAAATAGATTTAGTAACAGTATTACTAGACTTAGTGGTTTGGGGCAGGATGAAATTTCCTTAATTATGGAGTTCATGGACATCGTCCTCGACCATTACTATATTTATTTCGAGGGGGAGTATTACAAACAACAAGTTGGCGTAGCTATGGGAACAGCTTGTGCTCCCATATACGCCAACTTGGTCCTGCTTGACTGGGAAATGGAATTTATTCTAAATTCTAACTGGATGACGCAAATTAAAAGATACGTCCGATATTTGGACGATATCTTCATTTTGTGGGAGGGCTGTGAACAAGAACTATCTTTATTCATGCAATATATCAGTAATACCACTGAATATCTCAAATTTACCCATCAACATGACAACATTGGTATTAATTATCTGGATGTCTATGTATATAGTCAGGGTGAAGCATTCCAGTCTCGTATTTACAGAAAAGATACATTTAGTAATGGGTATCTGCACTTTGACAGTGCACATTCTTATAGTACTAAAAGGGGTATCATAAGGGGGCAGTGTATCCGCGCTGCAAGGATGACTTCTGATAGAGAGCATATGCTCCGTGAAATGTCATACATTGGACATCTTTTTGCAGACAAAGGATACCCCCAAGCTATGATTAAGGACATTACTTCATATGTTGCAAATGAATGGGGAAACAAGTATAAACCCCTGTTGGGAACAGGGGTCAAGACCAATCAGTATAGTAATGACAATAATAGTAATAAAGGTAGTAGTGTCTCACACATATATATATATATACATACACACACACACACACACACACAGATATATATGTATGTATATACATATATATATATATATATATATATATATATATATATATATATATATATATATATACATACATACACACACACACACACATATATATATATATATATATATATATATATATATATATATATATGTATTTTTTTATCATTTTTTCAGTTTTTAAAGTTTATGTGCACTGCATATAGTCTTAAACTTCTGACAAACTATTTAAGAAACAGCAGCAACCCAAGGCGCTCTCTCAGATGCAAGCACTTACAAAACAACACAAGATATCTTGAGAGGAAATTTACTTGCATAGCACTATGGGTAAGGGGGAAGGGCTAATCCCTAGAAAGTTTTAGATGCCAAGCAAGTAGATTTAAGACAAGTGGCTTCAGTCTTAACTAGCAAGGATGAGCCTCCTGATATCACACACGTATTTATGGAAAAAAAAGCATGGCTGTGCATATTTATTTTTCATTAAATGCTACTGTTGCTTTGCCTTTAAATGGTCTAACACTTAACTTTTCTTCTGGCACTGGACTCCCTTGCAGTTAATTTGCACACACTAGAACGTGCAACTGTGACTTCACTTCCTGCTGATGCCATGAATGAAACAGGTCAAAATGGATCAGTTCACTTACTGCCCAACAAGCAAGTAATCACAAGAAACAAATGTAAAAACTTTCAGAACTCCACCAACCACAGCAGTTCAAAACTCCAATTTCATACCTGAAGAGCATAGTTTTTGGAAATCCTTTCAACCATGTATGGAACAGTAGTCTGAAAGATTTCTTTAAATGTTAATGGGTTCATCATTGTAAAGACACCAGCAAAGTGTTCCAGAACCTCCTTCTCTTCTTTCATCCTTACTGTCTGACAATTTGCTACACGGATATAAGTTTGTCCAGTGCCTGCTATCTGAACCTGCAAGTAAAGATATTCAGTCAGAAAGAAAGAAGCAAGAAATGGATTTTGCAATTGCTCAATCCTTCAAAGATAAAATGTATTTAAAGCTGATACTTAGCAGCAGAATAATCATTACTCACAGCATTTTCAAGAAACAATCAAGTAGTTTTCAAACAGGTTTGACAGCACATTTTAATTATTGTCTTAAGTCATACAAGGTAGCCACTGCATTGCATTAAAAGTTAAATTTTCATGCTACAGCAGTCAGTGTGCATGCATGCTCTCAACACTGAAATAATTAAAACACTATGACAATATCTCAAATTTAACAGTTCCTAAACTATTAGTGCACATGGTTTGCAATAATTAAAACACTATGACAATATCTCAAATTTAACAGTTCCTAAACTGTTAGTGCACCTGGTTTGTCCACTACAGCAAACAAACTACTGTACAGGTAAGTATATTAAAATCAACCCTCCCACAAAAGACTTGTTACAAAACAACCTTAATTGATGTCTACATCACAGCACTATCACGTGAACTGTTTTCTTCTACTTTTAACTGATTCTTCCACCTTCTGTTTGTGACGTTTTGTAATAGTGGAAGTATCTACAATGTAAGGCAATGGACTTTTCCAATCACAAAGCGGTGGAAAAATAAAATGAAATAGAAGTTTGCCTGCTGAAATGCTACTTATGCTGCAATCACTATTCAATTTTTTTTTTTATTTAAGTGGTCATGTACATTCACCAGACTGGAATTGCATGAAAAAAGGGGCTATATCAGTTCATCAAAACATCTGAAGTTCGAACTTCAAACCACGAACTGCACAAACATCGAAGTCTTAGAACAGCGATTTTTTCCCAGGGAAAAAAAAAAATCATTGTTAAAAGAAACACACACACACACAACACAAGCACACCAAAACATCAATACAGATACACACAGACACACACAGACACACACAGACACACACAGACACACACAGACACACACAGACACACACAGACACACACAGACACACACAGACACACACAAAACACAAGCACACCAAAACATCAATACATACACACAAAATCCTACATCTAACCCTACACTAAACTGTACATACACTACTACCTATCCACTTACCTTAACCCAAACCCTAACCCTAAGGTCCGTCTCTATCGCACACTCACCTGACCCGCACCCTAACCCTAAAGTCTTTCACTATCGCACACCCACCTCACCCGCGCCCTAACCCTAACTCACCTAACCCGTGCCCTAACCCTAACATTCACACAACCACACACTTACCTGAACCCAACCCATAACTTCCCACCACAGTCCTGATACTCACAAAGCTACACAAACGGCCCACCAAATTCTTTCCCTGGGAAAGAATTCGGTGTTTCCCGGCTTCGCAATTACCAGTGTTCGAACTTTACAGTTCGAACATCTGGTATTAAATATTCAGCCGTTTTGACAGATTGATATAGACCCGAAAAAATTACTTTTAATGAACTTTATGATGCAGAATTCATGTATATGCAGCAGCGCAACTTTCAACCAGCATGAAAGAGGGGATTATATGGATTTAACAAGTCATATTTTTCTCTTTCTGTTCTTTACAGAAGAATATTCATTTCTGCTCCTCTCTAGTGTTCTTTATTCAGGTCTCACCCACCTGCTTATAACCAAATTATGGACAGCAGTCATCACCTTCCCAGACTTTCAGCAAGCAAAGTTCTAAGGTAGTCTGACTTAAAGTTAAAGTTAGTCAGTTGAGCAACAAAGAATGCAAAAAGATATATGCAGACAGCATATTAGAGGAACTGTATGCCTCCTAAAGTACCAGGATTCATTCTCTTCACATCTCAAAATACAGCAACAAAGCTTCCAGATGGATGCCTCATTCCACAAGGAATTTATCACCATCACGACTAAAGCCAGTAGTCAAGGTTTGCTTTTAAACATGAAATGCAAACACGGCTGGGTGTGCAGCACCTGGTATCTCAGTCATAGCACAAACTTTAGCTGAATTAGGACATAATGACAAGATAGTAACAGCTAATGGGCTTGGGAAACTAAAACATCTGCAATTTACAGGTCTCTAAGCTACCTGGAGTTAACTCACACACCCTTGTCTATTCACAATGTTAGCCGTCACAATGTCAACTCTCACTATCCTACCCAGATATTAACACCTCCATGCAAGACAAGCTCCTGAGAGACTAACATATGGATCTGCACAGCAGATGTCTCCTACAAGAGGAAGATAGTACTTACCTGGTAGATATCCAATGCTTGCATCGCATATTTAACAAGCTTTATGTAAATTTGTGTTTCTTTGGGTTGCAGCTGCTTGTTAGGAATAAACTGAGCTTCTAGGAACACACAAAAGCAAAATTACTAACCATTTCCAATACAACTCTTTTCATTAACAAACATTGAGATCACTGATCAAAAACGACTAACATAAGTGATTAGAACAAAAAAAAGGTGCTCCACTAACAAACATTTGAGAATGAGCAACATTCAACATTTCTTTTCCAGACTTTTATGACCTAAATTTAAGAAAGCAAAAAATGAATTGTCTACCTGGGTTCCTACAAGATGAAGCTCCCCCACTAGGGGGTCCCAAAAGGATGTTCCTTCACTCTCATGAAACGTCATCCAGCACAGGATTCTATCCTCATGAGTAGAGGGTGATACTCCTAGGCAAACATCTTAACCTTTCTTAACCATTTGGGGAGGGGAGTTCTAGAGGGTGACACTCCACTCTCATTGGTGAGAGGGGTTCTTACAGTACAATGTTTGATCATCACATTTAACAAGAGCTGCTCTAACTCTGGGTGGTCCTAAAGGACATTAACTTCCAGGGACTCCTAGAGAATGATGCCCCAAAGAAGAAAAATTAATGACCCCAGACAAATATGTCATTTTAATCAACAACCTGAAAAAAAAAATCTGATCCCACACCCCACTGCTCAAAATGGAACAAACTAGGAACAAGTTTTACATATCAAAATGAAGCTGATGAATTAAATATGAACACAATAAAAAATGCTCCAAGTTTTCAACAAGGTCCAGCATCCACTTTTGCTGCATCAGGAAAAGCATGGAGGTAACCAATTTATTGATGTAAACTTTCTGCTAAATAGGTCCTTTCTGCTTCACATGCATTATAAGCCCTTCTACAGAATGTTGTATAGTTTTTCCAAATGACAGCTTAGGTACTACAGATGGCCAAAAACATGCCCCCCCTCCCCCCCACACAAAGACAAAAGAAATACATTATTGCATGAATTTATTGGAAGACATGGCTTACCCACATCCACTGCACTGAACTAGTCATCTTACAGAACCATATGGCACTCTCATAAACAATGTATCAAACTTGCCAGCCACAGTGGCATGTGACACTCCACTGCACAATGTACTGAACTGGTCACTCTTCAAGAAGTATGTGATACACCCCCCGCTCTTACATAAGGTACCAAACTAACAATAGTTACCCTTAAGGGGTAAGTAGCAGTCCCCTGTACACTGTACTGAACGAGCTATCCTTCAGAGATATGCTACATTTATCTACATATTGTACTAAATCAGTTACTCTACAGGGGGTACGTGACACTCACCTACACAACATGCCAAACCAGTCACCTTTCATGGGAATGCAACAGAAGTCAATGCCCTGTACCATATTACATCCTTAAAAAAGGCAAATAAATCATCAACAGAGGCCTAGTCATGCCACCCTGCTTAAGTTAACCAAGAATCTACAGCTGTTCAGATTATAGATACACTTACTATCAGTTTATGCGCACCATTTTAAATTACAAGTGAAGCAAAGTAAAACAAAATTCAAAGTCAGGATTACAAGATTAAGATAAAACAAGGAACATATTCACCTCCTGGTGCTTTACACGATGTTATACCCCATGTAATTGTTTTCACACCACACACCAAGGTCTTCACCAAGCTCCGGCAGTCAGTAACCTGGAATGTCTGCTTGTCTTCTTTATCTTTATCTCCCTGCTTGTCAAATGCTGGCACTGGGGCAGGGGTTATAGGTGTTGCTGGGGCAGGCGGTGCAGGAAGAACAGGAGCTGTGGGGGTAGCAGGAACTCCAGGCAGGGTAGTATCCACTGTGCCAAGTTCAGACTGAGGTTTACACTTCTTGAAGATTGCTGGCAGCTGGTATCGAGCAATAGTGTGGAACTTCAAAACAAATACCTGCAACATGGACCAAGTTGAAAAAATAACTCCAAATGACAAATCAAAAGCAGAAATAAACTTGGTATACAGATGCAAACATCTGATTTCCAAGTGTGAACACCTACTTTTCACTTAGCTGCTACATTCTAAACTCATTTCATAAAACTAGAATACGCTCTTTATTCAAAACTGCAGAAGAAAACATTCTGTTTAAATAATGCCAATAAAAAGATAAATAACTCTTCACTCACAATCAAAAAAACTTTTACTACAGCACATTGCATTTTCTATCAAGTGAAATGTAAAATTCTGAATCAAGACTTCGTAGTTAATCACTGCAAAGAATAGTTGTGCAAAATCTTACCGTAATCATAGATGTCCTTCTCTTCCATGTTGCAGTATTCTAGGTGTGGGATTTCCTGCCCTCAGGTGACTCACCCGTCGGCGTGTATACAAAAGCTTCAGCTTGGTGTGCATGGGACATCGCATGTAGGGCCATAAATCAGGGGCCTTAAATGCACGCACAATCCTCAGAACTTGAAGGCCAGCAGGCAGAGAATAAGCCCCAGCAGGAGGTATGGCAGTTGTTTACAGGTTTGTGACTTGGAGACCTACTGAAATACAGGTGGCACAGGAAAGGTACAAGACCTGGGGGGACTGGTGGGCGGGAAGGAACACTGCAACATGGAAGAGAAGGACATCTATGATTATGGTAAAATTTTATACAACTATTCTATGTCCTTCTATTCCTCTGTTGCAGTATTCTAGGTGTGGGAGTGTACCACATGGTCTAAGAGGATGATAAGTTGGTGAAAGATGCAGAGGGTTGTACAAAACCCTGCAGGACTGCCCTGGCGATCGTGTCCTAGCTCTGGAAACTTGGTCCAATTTGTAATGCTTGGTGAAGGTGTGGATGGTGGCACAGGTGGCTGCTTCCAAAATGGATGCTGTGTCTAGGCCTTTCATGAAGGCCCTTGAGGTGGCCACAGCTCTAGTGGAATGGGCCTCGATTCCCCTTGGGGGTTCCTTTCTGTGGTGAGAGTAGCAGAAGCAAATAGCTTTCCTGATTCAGCATGCAATGGTTTGCATGGAGAGTGCCTTGCCCAGGGCTCTGGAGTGGAAGGAGACAAAAAGCTGGTTAGTCTTTCTGATGTCCTTGGTCTTGTCCAGGTAAAATCTAAATTGTCTGTGCACATCCAGGGAGTGCAGTATCCCCTCCCCTTCATTAGTGGGTGAGGGAAAAAAGGTGGGCAAATGAATGGACTGGTTAAGAGACATCACTGACCACTTTAGGCATAAAAGAGGGGTTGGTTCACAAGGACACCCTGTCTTTATGGAAGATGGTGTAGGGGGGACAGGATATTAAAGCCTGCAATTCTGACACTTCTGGCTGAAGTGATAGCCACCAGCAGTACAGTCTTCTATGTACACATCTGCAAAGAGGAAGGTCCAGCAGGTTCAAAGGGATGTTGGGTGAATTTCTCCAACATGTAGTTAAGGTCCCAAGGCAGAGGGATAGGTTTCCTAGGTGGTCTCATGAGCAAAACCCCTTTAAAGAAGAGCTTTACATCGAGCCTGGCCAGCAAGGGGGGTTCAAGGGGCAAGCAGGCTGAAATGGCAGAGAGGTGTACTTTTACAGAAGAATAAGAAAGGTCACTTTTTACCAATTGACACAAGAAGATTAGAACCAGGGGAATCTCGGCGGAGCTGGGCCCCCCCCCCTACTGCAGACACCATTTTGCAAATCCTTCCCATTTAGCCAGTTAAGATTTTCTGGTGGTAGGTTTCCTTGCCTCCCTTAGGACTGAAAGCATGTCCTCGGAGTAGTGGTGTCTGAAAGGGATCAAATGTTTTATCACCCACAGAGTCAGCGACAACATCTGTACCTGTGAGTGTAGGAGAGTTCCTTTGTCTTGTGACAGTCGGTCCACATTGTAGGGTAACTTGAAGTGATTGCCCTTGGCGAGTTTGTGAAGTAGGGAGAACCAGTGCTGCCTTGGCCAGTAGAGAGTCACTAACAAGACTTTTGGTTTGTTTTTCTGAATTTTCAGAAGGACTTTCTGAATCAGTGGGAATGGGGGGGGGGGGGGGGGAGAGGCATAAAAGAACTTCACCTCCCAAGAGATGTTGAAAGCGTCCACTCTCCATGCTAGACGGGAGCGGGTTTTTGAGCAGAAGGTCCGCAGTTGCCTGTTCTGGGGGGAGGCAAACAGGTCTATTTGTGGAGCACCCTACCGGTGGACTATGTCTAAGACGACCCCCTTGTTTAGCATCCATTTGTGTTGAGCCAAAGAGGTCCTGCTCAAGAGATCTGCTTGGTGGTTGTTCTGTGAGGGGATGTAGACCGCCTACAGGACTAAGTTGAGCTGGGAGGCGAAGTCCCATATCAGCAGGGATAGACTGCACAGCTGACATGGCTTTGTTTCTCCCTGCTTGTTGAGGTACCACATCATTGTGGTGTCGTCAGTGACCATCTGGAGCACCCCTGGAACCAGAAGGGGGGAGAAGGTCTGTAGAGCTAAGATAACTGCTGTCATTTCCCTGATGTTGATGTGTTCACCCTGAAGAGAGGGATGCCATTTTTCTTGAATCTTGTAAGAGGCCAGAGTTGCTCCCCAACCTGAATCTGAGGCATCTGTATGCATAACTTGGGTTGGGTGGGGGCTGCAGTGGGAGCCCTGGGTTCAATTGCACTTGCTGGATCCACCAGTTGACTTCTGTTTTAAGACAGGGAAGAAGGGGGGTGGCCTGCTCTATGGGATGTAGGTGCTGGGACCAGGTGTCCTTCAGGAACCACTGCAGCTTGTGCATGTGCATTCTTGCCAATTGTAGCATGGGGATGGTTGCTGCCATTAAACCCAGGAGACTAAGAAAATGCCTTGCCGTCACCTTTCGGGATAGTAGAGCTTCCTGGAAGTGGGAAATTAAAGAGAACCTTGTCCAGAGGTAAAAAGGCCTTCATTGAGTCTGT
The DNA here is from genome assembly GCF_019279795.1 of Protopterus annectens. Taxonomy (NCBI): domain Eukaryota; kingdom Metazoa; phylum Chordata; order Ceratodontiformes; family Protopteridae; genus Protopterus; species Protopterus annectens. The sequence continues at coordinate 560,151,012 of NC_056746.1, forward strand.
TCTGATTCTGCAGCCGAGGACAATCTTCTCCTGGCATGGGATCAGAGAGGATTTGGGGAGGTTGATGGTGAATCCTAGTTCTGCAGAAGGGACATGGTGAAATGCAGATGCTTTAATACAGCATTCCTGGACTCCGCCAGAATCACGATGTTGTCCAGATAAGGGTAGACTGAGTTCTGCAGAAGGCAATGGCTGGGGGTAGGCACTTTGTAAACACCCTGTGGGCCGTGGAGAAACCACATGGCAAGGCAGTAAATTGGAAATGAGAGGAAGGGCCAGAGAAACGCAGGAATTGTCTGTGGGAACTCCTGATGGGTATGTGTGGGTAGGCTTAATTTAATTCTAGGGTGACCATTGAAGGCCTTGGTTGGAATGAGAGGCAGCAGGGTGGGGAGACAGCATTTTGAAAGAGGGTACCTGAAAATGTAGGTTTAGAAAGAACAGATCTAAGATGGGTCTCCAGGGGCCATCTGTTTTGGGGACCAGTAAGAGATGGGAGTAAAACCCTTTTCTTTCTTGTCCTGGAGGAACAGGTTCTATGGCGCCTAGCTTTAGAAGATCTGCCAGAACTTGTGGCATGAGATGGGTCTGGTTTTTGGGGAGGGAAAGGATGCCTCTTCTGGGTGGCTTCTATCTTCAGAATACGAAGTACCCTTTTTGGATTATGTTTTATTGGCCATTTTGGGTCAATTCCAAACTCCTTGATCTCCCTCTCTTAAAACCAGATTGCCTCGTGGTTTTGACGTCTTTTCAGACTTGTTGGCTGTTGGGGAAGCACCCACCAAGAGGAGAAAACGCTGAGAGAAGAAAGGAGCCACTTTTGAGATTTTAAGTATTTTTCTTCAGATTATTTGCCCGCCTACTTTGAGCATTTCTGGCTTGTTAAACTTGATTTCTGCATTGGTAACTGTATTTAGAACACAACCTAGAGCAGTTTACTGAATTTCCTGTTTGCACTTATTTTTAAAATCGTTTTTTTCTTAAAACTTGCATTTTATTTGTCTCTGGCCTAGCACTCAAGTGTGGGGTCATTTACTGCACTGTTATAACTTGTTGATACTTGTGAACCTCTGCTATCTTTAAAAAAAACAAAAAAACTTGCTTTTTTCCCACTTTTCTGAGATTTAAAAAAGTTCAGTTACAGGCTTGCTGTTCTGAACTGTTTGTAAGCTTCTTGGAGGCCATTTTTTGCTTGGGCTAAAGGGAAGTCTCTCTGTTCATCAGTGGCAGTGATAAACATTGAGCAGCCTGCCTGCCCCTGTGGGAGTGGTTACTGCCTTGAAACTGTAGTTTTATTGGCCATTTTGGGTCAATTCCAAACTCCTTGATTTCCCACTCTTAAAACCCTCTTTTGTGCGTTTTTGTGCATAGCGCAACAACGGGCAGCGCCGCCTACTTGGGTTTAAACTATTCCTGGCTCCACGAAGTCTGCTCTTCACTTTTTCCCTTAGAACTGCTCTATCTCTCGAATTAAACACCATATTCTCATTCTAAGGCCCTTCACTGGTCCAAATAAGTAATCTTACAAGTTAGCACTATTAAACCATAAGCACTACTTACTCTTATACTCTCTGCGATTACCTTGACCCCTACTGGTCCGTCTTAATTCAGTTTCCCTATATTACTCTAGCATGTCCAAAGGTCAGTCAATGGTTTCCTCTCCAGTCCAGCTGGTGAATCTGGGAATTTTGAGGCAATGTTACAACTGTCTCATGTACACGGGACAACCCTCTCCTCCTCCAAACAGGTTCAAATATATGTGAGAGATGCAACCATATAGCCAAACTGGAAGCTGAGCTCTCTCATCTCAAAACTGGTGAAACCAGTCAAGAGGAGAAGGTAACCTCACACAACACAATTCCAGTATCACATAGTCCCACCACATCAGCGAACCAAACACATAAATACACAAAAACATACTCAGAGGCTCTAAATAAAAATCTACCTAAGCAACAGAGACCTCCAAAGCAGACATCCAAGCAAACGCTACCCCAAAACAAAACATGCACAACACATAGCCCACAAAGACAGTGTGCCAAGCAGCCACAGCCCTTAAGGCTGAATAACACACCTGATACTCTTGTAATAGGCGACTCTATTGTCAGACACACTGACGTCCCGCTCACCAGGCTGAACAAAGAGAAGGTCACAGTGAGCTGCCTGTCGGGTGCTAGGATCCGCCACATAACGCAAGCACTCGGGTCACTCCAAAGCAAATACAAATATGACTCAGTCATCATACATGCTGGTGTGAATGACCTGAGACGTACCTCCCTGGACTACATGAAAAGAGACATAGAGGAGCTCTCTGATCATGTAGCCCAGGCCGGTATGACCCTGACCTTGAGCAGCATCTTACCCTCACCTAGAATGATGCTACAGTACAGACACAAAATGATCGATTTTACCAATCGGCTAAAATTTTGGTGTCATTCAAAGGGGATCCAATGTCCGTCAGCCTGGGATGACATGCTCGACAAGCCACGTTGCTTCGCTAGGGACGGCTTGTACCTGTCACCACTGGGCTTTCGGATATTGGCAAAGGCTCTTGCCACCCCCATAGTGCCTTTTTTAGGCAAGGCTCAAAAGTCAAACCCACCTCCATAGACAGCACAAGGAACAAGAAACTAAGGGTAATGCTGCTAAACGCCAGAAGTCTTAACCTCAAGATGCATGCACTCGAAGCTCTCCTCAGTATGGAGAACACTGATATCTGTGCAGTGACAGAAACCTGGTTCAAGGCTCCAGAGAGCACCCCAGCACTTCCAGGTTATACCTCATATCATGCTTTTCGGCCCCAAAACCCGGACCGAACCACAAAAGGAGAGGGAGTTTCCATATTTATCAAGGATATCCACACCTCCAGGTTAGTGGCATTGCACGAAGTATCGGAGATCATCCATGTGCACAGTGGGCAAGACTGCTTTTCAGTTTATAGCATCCTACAGACCACCCTCTCAAAGTCAGGAATCCCACTCGGCTTTCCTGAAAACATTGGAGAACAAGAAGATCTCTCCGAACACCATTATATTGGGCGACTTCAACTACCCAAACAGACTGGGAGCACTACTCAAGCCCCAGCACCTTAGCCCAAAGGTTCCTGGAAATTATAAATTCAAATGCTATGGAACAACTAGTCACCACTCCCACAAGAGGGGATAACATACTAGACCTGATCATTACCAACATGGGTACTCTATGCTCCATACCAGAATATATCCCTCATTGGTATGATCAGACCATAAATTAATTTCACTGGATATCCACATCCCGACCCCACCCCCAACCCAGAAAACCACAGTGAAAAACTTCTCAAAAGCGAACTTCACACTTCTCAAAACCGAAGTGGAATCCTTCAAGGCCCCAGGGCCAGTGGAAACTACGACCAAAACTGCAGAATCCTATATAAACGCATTCTACGGACATCTCCAGGAATACATGGATCATGCTATCCCAAACATAACCAAGACCCAATCATCCAAAGGCAGGCGTCCAGTCTGGTGGACCCTTGCCATAAATAAACTGTACAACAGAAGGAGGAAGCTACTACATGAGAGCAAATTCTTCGAGAGAAAAATTGCACAGGACACTAAAGACAATCATAAGGCTTTTTTCAGTTATGTTAGGAACTTGGGATGCAACTCCCAGACTTGTTCTGAGTTGATTCTAAACGACAAAAAATACACTGAACCCACAGACATCGCCAATATCCTGGCAGACAGATTCAGTGCAAACTTCTCCACCCCTTCCCCCCCAAAAGAGCAAGTATCTATCCCGGCAGAGGGATGCCTCCCAAACATCTCTGATGCTCAGGTGAAGGGCTGTCCTCTCCAAAGCAAAAAACACTGCTTCCATGGGACCAGATGGCGTCCCGGGTGGCGTCCTACATGAACTCCAAGAAGAACTAACCCCTCAAATAAAACAGCTGTACAATCTCAGCCTCACTACAGGATATGTGCCCACAGAATGGCGTACAGCAACAGTGGTCCCACTCCACAAAGGTGGAGCCTCTAATGACCCTGGAAACTATCGCCCCATAAGCCTGACTAGCCTAGTCTGCAAGGCTATGGAAAGGATCATCATGGAGCTCATAAACAAAGACACTGGGGACCTACAGACACTAGATCCTAACCAATTCGGCTTCGTCAAGGGCAGATCCTGCCTTTTGAACCTGGTCGACTTCTTTGAAACAGTCACCAAAGCCATAGATGAAGGGAAGGTAGTCCACACAGCCTATCTGGACCTAGCAAAGGCATTTGACACAATACCCCACTCGGGCATCATAGATAAGCTATCCAGCTTAAATATAAACCCCTATGTCACAAGATGGGTCGCAAACTGGCTCAAAGACACAACCCACAGAGTGAGAGTTGCTGGAGCCATGTCAGACTCGAAACCGGTCCCAAGTGGCATCCCACAAGGTTCTGTCCTGGGACCGCTCTTGTTCGGTATATACTTTTCCGAGGTACAGGCCAACGTGGGAGGACTATGGCTCACCAAGTTCACAGATGACTGCAAACTGCGCACCATAATCGACTCTCCAGCTGACACAAACATCCTTCAAAAAGGTCTCAAAGAGACGGATAACTGGTGCCAGAGCCATGGTCTAAAGCTAAATGCCAAAAAGTGTATAGTCATACCCTTTGGCAAAAACAATGTGCCCACAAATTACCATACAGGCGGTAACCCATTAAAGTACAGAGAAAGTAATTAGAGATCTGGGGACCCAAGTTGTTAGCAATCTCTCCTTTGACAACCACATTGCCAAAGTGGTTAGAAAGACCTTCTACATAGCCCACCTCATCATGAAAGGATTCACATCTAGATCAAGAGAGGTAATCGTGCCCCTTTATTCATCCCTCATCAGGCCTATCATAGAATATAATTCCCCTTTTGGGATGTACCTTACCAGACACCTGCAGCAATTAGAAAGACCCCAAAAGTACCTCACCAAGAGGATCAAGGGACTCAAGCAGATGCCATATGCTGCTCGGTTAAAAAGCTCTACTCAGTTGCATACCGCCTACTTCGAGGCGGTCTATGCCTGACATATAAAGCTATGTCCAATCCAGAATTAATGGACATGCTCCACCTCAGTAAATCTAAATCCCTTAGAGCCACACGCTCGAGGGACTTGAACCTCAGCACAGAAATAAATAGAACTTGCTGGAGGGACAGATTCATAACCCAGAGGCTCCCTTCGCTCTGGAATAGAATTCCAATTCATGTTAGGCAGAGCACCTCACTGAATCTCTTCAAGAAGAATCTTGATGAGTGGATGGGGGATCGTAGGTTTGTCCCGGGGATTACTTCAGTGTCACTATTAGACAGAGGCACAGTAAACTAAACTTTAAAAAGGGCACAGTATACTCAAACCAAGGGGTGGCATAAGCCAAACAAAATTGGGCTAGGCTTGTAATTGCCACAGGGCAGATAGCCTAGTATGAACCTATGAACCCAAGACCCACTGGTCTGAAGTGATGGATTCCCAAAGGGGGAGATGGTGGGCAAGGCAGTCACGCATTACTGGGGCATCCTCTGTCCTGAAAGGGCTGTCTGGGTTGCTGTGGTGGAGCAGAGGATCTGGAGATAGCAGGTTTTCTAGCCCCTTCTCCTGCACCTGGAAGAGGAGGTCTGTGGAATACGTCTTACAAAGGTAGCTTTAGCAAGGTAGTTCCTATACTTTGGTATGGACGACACCAGCAGGTGCTCAATGTGCTGGAGTTATTTGCTTTTTTCTTGCAGATTTTTAAAAAAGGTCAGCGGATTGTTTTCCGAAAAGCACATTGTGATCCAAAGGGGCGTCCTGGATTTTGGCCTTGAAGTCCTCGGGGAGGTTCTGAAGTCTTAGCCATGAGCATCTCCTGAGGGCTGAAGCAGATGATGCAGACCTGGCGGATGCTTCTGCAGCAGTACAGCTGCACCGGATGGAGTACCTGGCTACCTGTTGGGCCAAGGAAAGTTTGGATGAGATGTCTGTCTTGCTGGGACTGTCAGGCAAGGCAGCCAGCATGGAGGAGGCTTGACAGACCAAGTCTAATGCATACTTGGTCGTGTGGGTCTGATAATTTATGGCTCTGAAAGCCAAAGGAGAAGTGTACACCTTCTTCCCCATCTTATCCATATACTTACTGTCATTGTCAGTGGGTAGCAGGGAGGCAGATGGCAGCAGTCTAGATTGCTTATCTGCCGTGGTGACAATAACAGCTGGGTCCGCCAAGGATGGCTTAACTAAGAATTTGTGATCCTCTGGTACTTTATAGAAACAGTCAGAATGCTTAGGGGCCGAAGGCTGGGAGTCAGGGGCCTTAGAAGCCACTTTGAAGACATCCAAGTAAGCAGGCAGAACAGGGGGAACTGCAGAAGGGGAGAGAGATTCCACTTGCAGCAGTTGAAAGTACCTTTTTTGGGTGCCTGTCATTTGGGAAGTATACCATTTAAAGTAATCCATCTCGGTGATGATCTCACCAAAAGTAATGTCCTCAGGGGGAGAGTTCCCCTCCACAGATTCCTCATCCAGAGAGTAATACTCCTGGGGGGAGGCAATCTGGGAAACATAAGAAATGGACTCCTCTGATGATGAGAAAGAAGAGTAATGTTCTTCTTCCCTGACCTGAGGGGTCATGGGAGAGAAAAAGCAGAGACAGGCCTAGGGCTCAGAAGAAACAGGGTGGAGGTGGCTGAAGCTGAAGGCCTTAGGGCTATGAAGGCCTGCATGAGAGAAGAAGTGAAGGCCTGCCAATCCAGTGTGACTTCAGAAGATGTGGAAGTATGTTTACTTTTCTGCTTCTTTTTGGCTGGAGAGGATGTAGAGAGGCCTGATGTCAGGTCTGGAAATTAGCACATCCAAGGTCTGGATCCCTTCCGGAGGTACCACTGAAACTGGTCCCCCCTCGACCTCGATGGGCGATGTCTAAGTTAGCTCCAGGGACGTGCCAGTCGGCTGCGAAACAGCTTCCTCGAGGGATGTCGCTGCAGTTGACGGATCCTCAGAGCGCGCCTCAACCCCTAGATCGGCAGTTGGCAGTGCGTCGGGAAGCAGAGCGGCAGGCAAAGAAGGCCTGGGAACCTTGACCTTCTTGCGCGAAGGTTCAGGTGCGGCCTCTGATGCCGGATCCATCCTAAGGGCTAACTGTTGAGGCATTGGTTCTCAAGACAGAGATTTAACGCTGCTAGCCAGCTGTGCAAGGTCTTAGGCACAAACGACTGACAAATAGCACATGAGAAGTGATTGTGTTCCCGTCCTAGGTAAAAAAACACACCTGTCATGGGCGTCCTTATGGGGTAGCAGGCGCCCACATTGGCACTTTCCCTTTTTTTCCTGACATTAGCTAAAGGCTACAGCAACCAAGTGTTAGCTAGAACGATCGTCAAAAATAACATTTGAAACCCAATGGGCTACTTATCTTTAAGATGCAACATCTGTGAAGAGGCGATCGTACGATGCGAATGCTGTCTATGGCTGAAAAGTTCTGAGGATTGTGCATGCAGACGTCACATTTACAGCCTCTGGTTTATGGCCCTACATGTGACGTCCCACGCACACTACAGCAGCCAAGCTGAAGCTTTTGTATAGAAGCTGATGTACGAGTTGCCTGAGGGCAGGAAATCCCATACCTAGAATACTGCAACATAGGTATAGAAGGACATCTTAACATTCAAGAACCAATACATATCCCCTGGGATTCATTTGTTTGTCTGGAACTTTGTTTCATGAAGTAAAGACCGCTCTCTCTTCTGTAAACACTTCTGCAGATGTACAAATGTGAAGCTTACAACCTACTGACCCTTCAAGAAATTCGACTGCTGTAACCTCAAGATTAAATTTTCTAGACACACTTTCAAAGAAGTAACAACTCTGGTGGGGGAACAGCCTTGCAGCTATTCAGCAAAAAGCAATTTAGGTTTCAACCACAGTACAGGAGACATCTTCCAGTAATTTACAGGAAAAATAAATCCTAAACTGGGTAACAGGCCAACTCAGCTTCACATGGATGGGAAGCCCGTTCCATAGGAGGGGCAGTCTCTGAGACACATCTGTCTCGTCACACACCAAATTCAGGTCCCTAGACCTTTTATTTCTGGTACTCTGACTTATGAATATTTAGGAGATTCATAAGTGTGGGGTTTGCAGAATGCCTTGCAAGCCAGGCACAGATCACCCCTCAGCAATCTATAGGAAACTGAGTAGAGGGAAAGCGCTTTAAGATATGCATACGGCAAGTTTGTTATGCCTTGTATTCTTTTCATAAGGAACCTCTGATGTCACTCTAGTTGATGCATATGCCTGGTCAGGTACACACCCCAAAGGGAGCACTCTGCTCTATGATTAGTCTGATAAGGGCAGAGTACAGTACAAATAAACTGTAAAGTACTCAAACCATGTTAAATTCACGTTTACAAACACTGTACATCACATTATACTGTTAAATTCCTGCCTTCTCTTAAACTTCATTTCTCCTCCAAAACATTTTTCTGGATGTATTTTTCCCACAATTTCCATTTTTTCCATGTAATTTAGTCTTACCCTTTTCTAAAGATCCCACTTCCTGCTCTTTTATCTCTTTTATAATATTCAGTACTTCAAGTACAGTCGATTTAGACTTTGATTTCTATTTTCTAATAACTGCTTTTTTGGCAGCCACCAGAATTAAGTTCAACAAGTCCTTACTATGTCTAGGCAATTCAGTTCCTGTATCCTAACTAAAAAAAAAAATGTTTTAGTTACATTCATTTGCTGGACCACTATTCCTGACAAGAGTACTCTAGAGTTTTTTGTTTTACTGCCAAGTCATCACACTCCAAGAACATACGTGTCCAGGTACTGCTTTCTTCCTCAACACACCTCCAACACTTGCCATCTACTGGAGGAAAACATCTTTGTAGTCTGCTTGGGATATACAAGTATCTATGCAAACATTTCCAAGCGAAGATACTAAATCTTCCAGATTTTGTTGTATGTTTGGGAGCCATACATGTGTCCACCCATTGTCTCTTCAAGAATTGCTTTTCTAATCTCTCTTCCCAATCTTTTTTGACCTCCTCTGATTGATTCCTATAGTTATTGTGCAATATTTTACATGCCACACTAAATTATCTCTTTTTTGATAGCAGTTTCTGTTTTAGGTTCAATTAAAAACTCAATAGGTCTTATTTAGGATTCCTGTATCTCTCTTTGTCCATGTCTATACTCCGATATCAATCCCCGACATACCTTTCCACTTCTTAGCACAAGAAATCTGGACAAAGCGTAAAATAATTAAGGGGGGGCAAAGGCTCAAAAATAGATTTTTAAATATTGCTCTTATAAACTTAGAAAGTTTCTAGAACAACAGGGTTTGTGTCAACATGCATTTTCTGAAGGAAATAAAGTCTGAAACTCAAACACGTGCCATTATTTAATTACTTCAATCCTCAGAAATTTACCAGAAAACTACAAATTTCCCGACTAACATATCAAAATACGAGGCAAAAATATGGATATTCTGCAAAAATCTGGACAGTTGGTAGGTATGGGCCCTGATCGGAAAGGCAATCATTAACCTGGTATCCAAATGTACTCTTGGCCTCCTCCCATACTATTACCTTTCTCTCTCTATTTGTTCCCAATATCTTAGTTTCTTTTGACATCTTCCTCCGACAAATTCTAACTCCCTTTTGCCTATTCTCTGTAAGCCTAATTGTGGTCATCCTTATCAGCAGAATCCCTCTCCATTCCAGTGTTTGCTTAGGTCTTAGTATGCCTTCTGCTACTTTATGAATATGTTATTCTGTATGACTTGTTATTATCCTTAAGGACCTTCACCCAAAATCCCACTCATTTCTTGAATTGCCCCCCTGCTTCATCATTATCCCTTTCCATTTTGAACTGTAGCTTTCAGCTTGTGTTATATATAACAGCCTTAACTGTGCAGCTCTAAAATACCCCTACAAATCAGGTAATCCTAAACCTCCTTGTTCTATTGAGAGAATCAACTTATGCCACTTGACTCTTGCCCTCTTCCCCTCCCAGATAAAATCTTTCAACTCTATTAATCGCTATCCACAAATTCTCCTCTGGTTGATAAAACTATGCCTGACCAGTACATAAAACGAAAGGGGCTAAAAGCATTTTATTGCTTGTATACTGCTATCCATATCCATAGACGACAGCTTCCAGTTTCTAAGTTTTTGTATTACTGTTTGTTTAGTCTCTTCGCATACATCTTTAGCTGCCGTAACAGACTCCTTTTTAATTCAAACTCCTAAATACTTCCATTTTTATCATGGCCCTATAAATATGGGTATTGCTGAACCAATTTGTGTGTGGGTACAGAATTTTCACCTGTAGCCTTTGTTTTACCTTCATTAATTTTATACAGAAAAAAAAATGGAACTGTCTCAGAATGTTTCACAGCACTGAGATGTTCTTTTCTGGTTCCATCAGGTACAAAATAATATCATCTGCAAATAAAGTCAACTTTGCTTGACAGTGATGTTAAAGTAAGAAAGCTTTTTTTTTTCAACTCTAATGTGCCTAGAATTTATACTGAAACAAGATTAAAATCTAAGCAGTACAAGATCTAATCTTCACTGCTACGAGAAAGAGGATGAACTGATCATGAGTATACTGAATTATGGTGATCCCCCGGATGTTATGCAGGTGGAAGTGTACACTAAAATTATATAAAACGACAAGTTTCCTTGCATTTGAGATGACCAGTGTTATGCAACGGCAAAGCCATTAGCTGGTCATTTTAAACTACCAGCAGTGCTCTACATTTAGAGATAAACTGTCAGTCTGTAGGTGCATGACAGTAATCAAGAAATGACTGAACAGTGAACTTTGAGGCATCTGTAAAGGGAAAACACAAGCTAGTTCTTAAAGTAGAAGTCACAAGCAGTTCAATGAAAATAACTGCGATACATTGACGAGAGTACAATCAGAGGCACTTGTTTATAAATCATTTCAGTATAAAATCACAACAATGCAAAATGTATTCATTTAATGGCAGCCGGGACACACTTTCTTAAAGCTAAAAATCAGTTAGAGTATGCAAGTGGTTTTCCACATATGTAGGGAAGATGACATGGGACAAGAATGCATGGTAGGAGAAATGGATGGAAGACAGAGTCAAATGCATTTTCAGCATGATTAAACAAAACTTTAGAATGGGTAAAGCCAGTGGGTGCAGCTGTCTGTTTGGGGCAATTGTCCATATATAAGAAGGGGTATTTACCCTTTTTGGAAAGTGTATAGAATTGGGTTTGTTTACTGACAGCAAAAAAAAAATGGGAAGTTAAAAATGAAAATGTACATTCTTAAAAGTGTTTACTGCAATTATAATGTGACATGGGTACAAACAGAGACCAGAAACTGCAAATGCATACAAGATTAACCTGCCATAGATTAATACATCCATATAAGGTGCAAGTTGAAAACATATACTCAAAAACAAATGTCCTGTAGAATATGAGGAATTAATAGCATAAGGGAGCTTTGAGCAGCCTATCTGTCCCTGGAGGAGTGGTTTCAGGCCAGAAATTAGTAGTTTATTGGCCATTTTGGGCTAATTCCTCTCTTTTTCCCTGCTGTAAAACCCACATTTGCAAGGTTTTTGTGCTAGTATACAGCTCAGCAAGCTCCTGCCTGATACACTGCAGAGTTCTACAGCAGCAGAGAAACAAAAGAGAGACTTTGGAGTGATTAAGTATCATTTTTCTGCATTTTCTTGCTGCCTTTAGCTAATTCCACCTAAAACGCCAATTTTCTAGAGTTTCTGTGATTTAAAAAGCTTGTTTCAGCTACATATTGTACTTGGCTTGGGTTGGGTGAGCCTTCTGTGTGGAGTCTGCATGTCCTCCCCGCAGTCAAGTGGGCGTTCAAAAGACATGCATTGAATGGGCGTGCCTTCGTTGAAGGTTGGGCATCGAGCTGGCAACTTGACACCATAAAAACCAACTGCCAATCATTAGCAGACCGGAGTTCCGCTGTGGCGACCCCTAACTGGGAAAAGCCAAAAGACAAACAACAACAACACTTTACTTATTTTACTGCCTGCACTTTAACAAAGTCATTTTTGTGTTTAAATTACCTGCTTAACTGTTGTAGGCTACACACTCAAGTGTGATAGCCATTTCTGTGCATTTAAAGTGTTTTTTTTTTTTTTTTTTTTTATTGTATCTGCTTTATTTTCTGAAAAAAAAAAAAAATATATACTTGATTTCTCGCGTTTCTATAGTCTAGTTTTCAGGTTAGTGCTGAATTAAGGGCTGTGTTACAAGTTTCTGTGTTTGCCCATACCTTACTTGGATAGAAGGAAGTTTCTCTGTTCACTGTGAGAGGGAGCTTTGAGCAGCCTATCTGTCCCTGGAGTAGTGGTTTCAACCCAGAAATTAGTAGTTTACTGGCCATTTTGGGCTAATTTCTCTCTCTTTCATTTCCCTGCTATAAAACCCGCATTTGCGCGGTTTTGCGTGCCGGGCAGCGCCGGTTAGCTAGGGTATAGCTATTCCTGGCACCACAAAGTCTACTCTAATTTTTCCCTTGAAATTAGACAAACTTTAACTTAAGCACTCAGACCATTCACTTCTCATCCCGTCACTTGCTCAAAACTCATAGCAAGCACTAATAAACCTTAGCACTAGACCCCCCTATACTGTAGAGAAGGACAAGGCTCTCTATTCGACCTTACCAGCCAATCAGTAAAACAGTTCACTGTACCTATCCAGGCATGTCCAAAGGGCAGTTTCAGGTCTACTCTCCGGTCTAACTGGTGAATCTGGGCATTTTGTGACAATGTTACAATTTCATGTACACAGACAACCCTCTCCTCCTTCCACCAAACACTAATACATGCGAGAGATGCAATTATACAGCAAAACTGGAGGCTAAGCTCTCTCAACCCAAGACTGGACCAGGCAGTCAAGAAGAGAAAGGAATTACTGTAGCGTTGTTGCCTCACAGCAAGATGTTCTCCTGTTCGATTCTCGGCCGGAGTACCTTGTGTGTGGAGTCTGCATGTCCTCCCCGCGGTCGAGTGGCCTCCAAAAGACATGCGTGAATGGGTGTGCCTTTGCTGAATGCTGGGCGTCGGGCTGGCAACTCGGCACCATAAAAATCTGCTGCCAATCATTAGCGGACCGGAGTTCCGCTGTGGCGACCCCTAACCGGGAAAAGCCGAAGAGACAAAACACCACCACCACCAATCTCACAAAGACCTATGAAACCAGCACTGGCAAACAAACACACACAAATACATACTTGGAGGCTCTAAATAAAAATAAAAATCTGCAAAAGCAACAGAGACCTCCAAAGCAGACATCCAAGCAATCTCCACTCCCCAGCACAAACCATGAAACACATACTTCACAAAACCAGTGTGCCACACAATCACAGCCCTTAAGGCAAAATAGCATACCAAACACACTAGTAATAAGGGACTCTATATAGTCAGGCACACTGACATCCCACTCACTAGGCTGAACAAGGAGAAGGTTACTGTTAGCTGCCTGTCGGGTACCAGGATCAGCCACATAACACAAGCACTCAGGTCACTCCAGAACAAGTACAAATATGACTGTCATTGCCCATGTTGGTGTGAATGACTTGAGCATTATCTCCCTGGACTACATGAAAAGAGACATGGCGGAGCTCTCTGATCACGTAGCCCAAACCGGTATGACCCTGACCCTGAGTAGCATCCTGCCCTCACCAAGAATGATACCACGGTACAGAGAAAAAATTATCAATTTCAACAACTGGCTAAGCTTCTGGTGTCATTCAAAGGGGATCCAGTGTCTGTCAGCCTGGGATGACATGCTTGACGAGCCACGCTGCTTCGCTAGAGACAGCTTGCATCTGTCACCCTTAGACTTTCGAATACTGATAAAACAACGACATAACTATTAAACCAAAAAAACAAAGGAACAGACTGCAGGACGGTACCACAAAACTTTAATATGTAAACGCTTTTCGTTTGTTCAAATGACAAACTTCTTCAGATGTCTGAAGAAGTTTGTCATTTGAACAAACTAAAACTAGTTTCCTCCTTCAGACCCATCATAGAGTACAATGCCCCATTTGGGATGTACCTTACAAGACACCTGCAACAACTATAAAGACCACAAAAGTACCTCACCAAGAGGATCACTGGCCTCAAGCAGATGCCCAATGCAGCTCGACTGAAGAAACACCAGCTGTACTCGGTTGAATACCGCCTACTCAGAGGTGATCTCTGCCCGATATACAAGGCCATGTCCAACCCAGAACTGATGGACATGCTCCACCTAAAGAAAACCATATCCCCTTGAGCCACACGCTCCAGGGATCTAAACCTCACTACAACAATAAATAGGACGCGCTGGAGGGATAGATTCCTGTCCCAGAGACTTCCCATGCTCTGGGACAAGATTCCAATCTACATTAGGCAGAGCTCCTTGCTAACCCTCTTCAAGAGAAACCTTGACGAGTGGATGGGAAACTAAGTTTACCGCAGGGATCACTTCAATGGCTCTGCTGGACAGAGGCACAGGGAACTAATCTAAGGGGGCGGCGAAAGCCAACACATTCCGGCTAGGCTTATAAATGCCTTCGGCAGATAGCCTAGTACCTACCTATGAACCTGTTATCAGAATGGCTTCCTTATTAACCATCAATCCCAACACAATGCTCCGCGTGTAGGTACTGCACGGCCCGAATATACCATAAAAACCACTGTTGGCCATCAGATATGTGAGTCGAAGTGAAAGAAAATGAAAACACCAACGGGTTACAAAAAAAACATGACTTTAATGACCAGACCGGTTTCGGCAAAAAAATGCCTTCTTCAGTGATACATAGTCAAAAAAGCAATAAGTCATGAATATTTATAAACACACTCAACCAATGAGAAAATGCCCAACCCATAAAGGAAGTGGTACGTTCCCGTTCCCAAAAATACAATACATAAATCAAGATTGTGAGTTAAACTCAATAACCAAACATAATAATATTAATAATAAATGTGGCAGCGTGAATAGATAAAATAGACAAGGATAGCATATAACATTGTATACAGAATAATACAAAAAGCCCACTGAACTTCCTATATATTCATATAATAAGCTACATTTCATTGGAACATTGAGAAAAAATATATAAAATGGTAAAAACATGGGGAAAATATATAATGCACAAAAAGATGCATCTAAATGCATAATCTCACCAATTAAATATCACCTCACAAAACCATATAAACGGAACAGATATTAGCTAGGTAAAAGTCACAAAACCATGATAAGTCTGACGTAATGTGTTGGACTAACATAATACACAAAAAATGTAAACAATATAACACAAAAATGAAATGGTAGATCACAATTATACCAATGGCATATGGGTTCGTCATAAAAAGTTGTGGTTGTAGGTCGACATGTAGTCCTGGTAGAGAAGACACTTACAATATGGTATCCACTTGTGCCTAAAATGGACAAATACAGTATTTAGATAATTGCAACCATATACCAATGCAGAAACATTTAACCCAGAGTGTATAAATTAAATTCCTCATAGAGGTTGTAGTTATAAGTGATCATTCAGACCTGGTGGGAAAAGCGCTCCCAATGTGATAATCCAGTATTTTTCTTTATGATTTAAAATGCTATGCCATCCTTGAGAATTATTCCGATCACCAATAATTCTATCAATAATCGTGAAAGTAAAATGAGCATTTAGATGTTTCAATGTGTGACGAAATAAAGCAATGGTTTCTTTTTTATTCTTAATATCACTTCTATGTTCATGAATGCGAGTTCTACGTGATCTGGAGGTTTGGCCAATATGGAAGGCCGAACATTGACAGGTGGCTACATATACTACCCAGCCAGTGCTGCAATTGCCAAAAATTCTGCAATCGTACACTCTACTAGTATTCTGGCTAGTAAATTGTTTGAGTTTACAAACCTGTTTACAAGAGCCACAGTGACCACAAGGAAAGATTCCCAATAGTTCATCCCCAGACATAGTAAGCTGCTTATATATTGCCCCCCCACTTTCCTTATGTTTGAAGTGAGAAAACAGTGAACCCAATGTTTTTCCTCTCCTATACGTGAACCGGCACAGAGATCCCAAAAGTGGTCTTAGCTGTTCAATAGCCATCAAAATGTTCTAATGTTTGTTTATAATGCCCTTGATGGCATTATGATTTCTACCATAAGTCGTGACAAACCTTATAGACAGAGCTGAATCACTAGGCTTTGTTTTGTATTATAATAAGGTGTCTCTATCAATATTAGTAGACCAATCCAATGCTCTAGCTATGTCCTGTTCTTTATAACCTCTATTGGCAAATCTCTGATATAAATCCAAACTGGCTTTCTCATATTCAAATTGTGTAGAACTAATACGTTTCATCCGCATGAATTGAGACTTAGGTATGTTGCGGATGGTGTGGCGTGGATGCATGCTAGAGGCATGCAATAAGGTATTATATTGGGGATATTTGCGGTAGGTCTTAGTATTCAAAGTATGATCACTGTTCCTAGTAACAGTAACATCCAAAAAATTAAAAGATTGTAAATCATATGTAACCGTAAACTCAATTCCCCATATATTGCCACTGAGGTAATCAACAAATTCCTGCAAATATGTGGCATCCGGCCGCCACACCATCCAACAATCATCCAAATATCTACGCCATATGTCGATTTCCACAAGATAGACGTTATGTAGTGGTTCATAAATCATGCATTCTTCAAAAAAAGCCATAAAGAGATCGGCATAAATGGGAGCAAAAGAAGCTCCCATAGCCATACCCTGGAGCTTCCAATAACATTCCCCTTGGAAATAAAAACTATTTTTGTTTAATACATGTTCAGTCATGCAAATGAGAAGTGTATTAAATCCAGGAGGATATAGGGCAGACCGATATAACCAGTATTGCAGTGCTTGTAGACCTGCCCAGTGTGGAATACTTGTATATAAGGCTTTGACATCTAGTGAACACATAAGCCAAGCAGGTTCCAACTGTGTATCCTGAATAATCTGAAAAAATTGTGTAGTATCTTGTAGTCTTGCCCTGACAAAGCTCAATAGAAGTTTAAGATATTGAGTAAGAAACATGGATAATGGTTCAGTCAAGGATCCGATGCCCGAAACAATTGGTCTTCCTGGAGGATTAGAAATAGTTTTGTGAATTTTGGGGAGAAGGTATAAAATTTGTTTCTGTGGATCTTGAACAGTGAGGTGCACAACACTAGTCCTACTAATGATACCTTTCTTCCTTCCTCAGCTAAATGCAGGAAGGAATCAATGTGGGATCAATGTCCATATGCATATAGCATCTAGTGTCAGAAAGTTGTGATCTGCCCTCACTAAGGTAGTAACTCATATTCATAACCACCACCGCTCCACCCTTATCTGCTGGTAAAATTGCAATATTGTGATTATTGCGTAATTGTTGTAGGGCAATGGTTACCGGCGGTGATAGATTATGTCCAAGTATAGTATATTCCTTATGTTGGAAATGTAAATCTCTGAGTACAGATTGCATAAAACTTCCTTATTAACCATGTCATAGAATGCGAATGGCACTGAAGGTATGGACAGAAAAATAAAGAGTATTGAGTTATATTAATGGACAACAATGGGATTCTATTACTAAATGCTCAACTTCTCTGTCCTTTTCCTCCCGTTTACTGTTCTTGCTATGAATAAACAATTCAAATTTTAAAATATTTTAAATCAACTGTTTCTCTCCACTAAAACAGTACCTTACAGTACTGTGGTAGTTTCACTTTCAAAAAAACTTTTATCCCGCCTTGGAAAAGCTTACTGCAGTCTCCAATTCACTGATTTCATAAAGGCCAATAAATACAGGTAGTTTTCTGGATAATTCCCTCTTCAAACTGACATCACCATGACCGTCCTAAAAACCCACCCATGCTGTGATGTCTCAGCTCCCTGGGCCTTCCCCTACCCATATAGAAAGTACAAGCTAGAACAAGGAAACAGTACATGAGTCAAGTCTCCTGCTGTGAGCTATCAATCACAGCAGGTAACAGCTCAAATTACCCTTAGTACTTCGACAGCTAGGAAAGTTAGGTGTGAAGGGGATGGGAGACGAGTCAAACTAGTACAATTCAGGCTTCGCAAAAGACTGCAATTTAGCAATTCTAAAAAGAAGCAGCAGTAAAAAGCACTTTGAAAGTCTGTTCTGTGGCATTTGCACTGTTTGTGTTTTAAGTAGTCATAGAACGGCATGAAATGTTACTAAAACTGACTGAAAGACAGCAGTGTATGCATGTAAAATCAATGTAGTAACAGGAACTTTAGGAAGAAAGAGGCCTGTGTGATGTACTTTTTTAACAGATAAGCACTGCATTGTGGGATACCTAGAGGCAGAGTAAACAATCAGAATTAATTCAAGATGCCAGATCCCATGTGGCAGACTCAGAAATTATATATAAGAATATTTAAAAACCTATAAATAGTCCCAGAGTGGTGTTAAAATGCAGGAAACACTAAACCATGATAAAATAAACATTTTTTAGTCTGTGGGTGTGACTCTCTTAAGAACTGCGTGGTACAAATAGTAATGTTATAGGAGAAACAGACAGAAATGAACATGCAAATTTTCCAAAAAAAGGATTTCAGACTGGTTTGGGGGGGTAATGACACTCACTGTGAGAATGGCTCTTACAATTACAGACAAGAAGACAACAATGGTAAATTTGTGGTAATAAGGAATTATTGGCAGGAAGTAGGATTACACAAACATTTATCTATAGTCCACCTAAAACGATTATTAATTTTTGAAGAGGTAATCAGCTTCCAACGGGGAATATTATTCTTGTGTGAGGACTGGAAGTTGATATTCAACAGTGAAAATGTACAGGGAATCCAAGAAAGAAAACTATAACAGAGCAGGGTAGATTTCTGAAGACATATATGAGAATATTTGGTAGGAACCCTGACATCAAATACCTATTTCAGATCATGCACGAATAAAGACCAAGATAAAGATGCAGGGTATTTATTTAAAAATGAAACACTAGCACCTTCTGACTTACCTATTAAAAACAGAGGAATTTCAGAGATAAGTAGTGGAAATGATCCAAGAGTTGTTATGGAAGATAAAACTTTTTCAGAAGGGATAGCTGAAGAGCGGTATAAAATGAAAACAAATTTAAGAATATAGCAAAAATGAGAGAGAAAGATATGGAAAAGTAGTAACAGGAATTAACCTTTGATAATCCCTCTAAAGAAAGTACTGCAGGCTAAGGGGAATCTTACAGAAAAGGAAGAGAAATTGCTGAGTACCTAAAAGGAAAATAACTTGAGTATTTAGATAATTTGCATGAGTTTAGAAAGATCGCTGTTAAGCAATTTTATTTATTTATTTTTTACAATAACACCACAGGGGTCTATATTACATCACCAAATGCTTAAAAAAGCGAACAGTGATTAATCAACCCTATGTAAGTGAAAGCTTACAATGTCGAACTGTCAGAACAGCGATTTTTTACAAGGGAAAAAAAAATTGCTGTTCCAACAAAAAAGAAAACACTTTCAACATAACGTTAAGTGGGTGGCTTCGCCCCCCCCTACTTAAATATACCAACTCTGAGATTGTACAACAGTGCCAAAAACAGCAAAGTAATGAAGCTGCCAAGCGAATTCAAGCCGCTTCGATATTTTGCCTTTTCAGTCTTTTAAGTTTGACCAAGACGCATTCGAAAGAATGCGCCTTCGGTCTTGTAATAGGAATCTCACCACAGCACAGAAACTATTACCACGACTTAGGCAACATAAAACAGAAAGGAGTGTTGGCAAACTTGGGGAGGTTATGACTAGAAAAATAACAAAAGATCCTATGGAGGTATTACAGAGATTTTAGAAATTTTATGCAAATATGTGTATAGTACAAGGGACATCAAAAAAAGACAAATGGAAATATTTTTGGAATACTTAAATATGTCCAGGTTAGAAGACAATGCTCAAGAATTAACAGCCAAGAAAGGAGGGGATGAGATAAAAAGGGTGATGTATAAACTAGCAACACGGAAGTCTCTCAGAACATATGGTATTCTTGTAGAGGTCTGAAAATTAGGAGGGAAGAAAAAGTAACAAAATGTCTTCCGGAATGTTATGTATAACAATATTTTAAAAGGACAAACTATACAAGCATCTTTTAAGAAAGCTGTGCTTGTACGAGTGCACAGACCCTTTAAACCCAGTTTCACGTAGACCAAATTAAATTTTGAACCACAATTATAAAGTGTTTACGTCTATACTAACTAGTAAAATGGCTATGATTTTGCCAAAACTGTGGTTTTGTGAAGGAAAGGCAAACATCTGACAACATTAACAGAATGACAGAAAATGTAAATCAAAGTCTAAACCACCTTTACTAGAAGTAGTGAAGATAGTAGAGTTAAAACAACTGGAAATGCCCAATGGGATCTTTAGAACAGGGTAGGAGCAAATTACGTAAGAAAAAATGGGAACTGTGGGATTAATACATGCAGAGGAGGAAAGTACAGTTTTGTACCTACCATAAATGTAGATGTTCGAGTGCTAATACAGCTGCAGTCATAACAGATGGGTTCTCCTGCCGTCAGGCGGGTCCTCGGTCGGCCGAATTCCAAAGTCTAGGCCCGGCGTCAGTTGTCGTCGCTTCTTCCCTGACGTCAGTGCGACAGGGGTATAAAATAACCAGCCGACGCCATTTTCTTCAGTTTTTCTTGCCCCAGATGTCAGGTGCCCCCAGAAGGAAGGCAATACATAAAATTATGTAGTAATGCAATGCAATATAATCAAAAAACAGAAGTTGCAAACAAATACACCATAAAAGAATACCCCTAGAGGGGAAGGAGGGAGGGAAACCTGGACTGCAGCTGTATTAGCACTCGAACATCTACATTTATGGTAGGTACAAAACTGTACTATGTTCATCGTGCAAACAGCTGCAGTCATAACAGATGGGTAGAATCCCAAAGCTAAGAAAGGGGTGGTAGGCACTAGGTGGAACTAGGAGGAGCCAAAATGCCCTGCAAGACTGCAGTGGCAAAGCCTGCTCTAGATTTGGAGTATAATGGTAGGTTGTAGTGTTTGGAGAAGGTATGCACAGAACTCCAAGTGGCTGCTTCCAAAATATCCTTGGTAGGAACTCCTCTGAGGAAGGCTGCAGAGGTGGCTGTGGCCCTGGTGGAATGAGTTCTAATGCCTGTAGGTACATTTTGCCATGAAAGGAATAGCAAAAGCGTATGCAGTGGGCTATCCATTTTGAGATTGTCTGTTTGGAAATTGGCTTTCCTTGAGCTCCTACCGTATAGGCCACAAAGAGCTGTTCTGATTTTCTGAAAGGTTTTGTTCTGTCTAAATAATAACGCAGTTGCCTGTGGATGTCCAAGGAATGTAGTAATCTCTCCCCTTTGTTTTGAGGATTGGGATAAAAAGTAGGTAAATGTATGGCCTGATTTAAAGCTACCCTGGATACCACTTTAGGCATAAAAGACGGGTTGGTTCGTAAGGAAACTCTGTCCTGATGGAAGATGATAAAGGGCTGGACAGCCATGAGAGCCTGTAGTTCTGAAACTCTACGAGCTGAAGTGATAGCCAGAAGGAAAGCTGTTTTCCAGGACAAATATTGCAAATCTGATGAGGCAGCTGGCTCAAAAGGAGGCAAAGTCAGTTTTTCCAGAATGAAATTAAGATCCCAAGCAGGTATTGGTTGTTTCCTTGGAGGTCTTAAATTCTTAGCCCCTCTGAGGAACTGTCTTAAAAGAGGGTGAGAGAATAAAGGAGGATCAGCGTTGTATTCTGCAGAAATGGCTGAGGCATGGATTTTGATGGAGGAGAACGAAAGTCCACTGCTTAGCAGTTCAGCCAAATATTGTAGTATTTGAGGTAAATTCAGTTTTCCAGGGTTCTGGCCCTTTTTCTCATTCCAGACACAAAAACGTTTCCATTTTGCGGAGTAAGCTTTTCTAGTTGATGGCCTTCTGGCCTCCAAAATGACATCCTGCACCTCCTTGGAGAGCAGGGCCTGCTGTGATGCTAAGGAATCTTCCATGCGGCTAGATTGAGTGTTTTTAGCTGACTGTGAAGAGTTTTGAAGCTGTGCTGAGTCAGAAGAAGAGGCATTAGAGGCAGGGTCCATGGAGGGGAATGCATCAGGCTCCTCAGGAGTGGGTACCAGTGTTGCCTTGGCCAGTCCGGAGCAATGAGGATCATCTTTGGTCTGTCTGCTCTGGTCTTCAATAGGACTTTGGGCAGCAGAGGAAGAGGCGGGAAGGCATAAACTGTCATTGATGTCCAACTGAAAGAGAGAGCGTCCACTCCCCAGGCCTTTGGATGGAAGATCCTCGAGCAGAATTTTGTCAATTGATGATTTTTGTGGGAGGCAAAGAGATCTATGTCTGGCCTTCCCCATTCTTGGATTATTTCTGTAAAAACTTTTAGATGCAACTTCCATTCGTGTGGATCTGTCATATTCCTGCTTAGGTTGTCTGCCAGCGTGTTTTCCTTGCCTGGCAAGTACTGTGCTTGTAGTTCCATTTGTAAGTCCATGGCCATGTTCCAAAGTGACATGGCCAGTCTGCATAGGGGATAAGAATGTGTTCCTCCCTGCTTGTTTATGTACTACATAACTGTGGTGTTGTCCGTTCTTATCAATAGCTGACCTGGTTGTAGAAGGTCCTTGAAAGCTATAATAGCATTTATTACTGCTAGCATTTCTTTTTGATTGATGTGAAGGTGCTTTTCTTTTTGGGACCATTTGCCCTGAATGCACCGGTCTGTCATGTGAGCCCCCCAGGCGTAGTCCGAGGCGTCTGTTGTGATGACTTGATTTGCTTGAGGCTTGCTGAATGGAAGACCTGTGTTTGTTTGACATGCTTGAGCCCACCACAGAAATTCCTTTTGCAGACATGGAATTAGTGGTATTATTGTTTGCAAACTGTGGCTGTGTTGAGACCATATGTTTTTTAGGTACCATTGTAGTTTTCTTATATGCAGCTTTGCACATGGGATTAGTAAGATGCAAGATGCCATGAATCCCAGAGCCTGCAGGATTTTCCTTGCAGTCAGCCTGGTGCAATTTGCCAGTGTTCTGAAGTATTGAATTAGTTGCCCCTGCTTCTCTGGCGTGAGGTAGACCATCTGGGTGTTTGTGTCCAAATTGGCATCCAGGAAAATTATATTCAGAGAGGGTATTAGCCTTGATTTCTCTTTGTTGACGGTGTATCCCAGAGAGTTTAATAACATTATTACATAAGCCAGATGTTTCAGAAGAATGTGCTTGCTGTCCGCTTGGATCAGGCAGTCGTCCAAATAAGGGTATATTTGTATCCCTTGAAGTCTGCAGTAGGCAATTACTGATGCCAGGCATTTCGTGAATACTCTGGGCGCAGTAGATAAGCCAAAGGGCAATGCAGAGAATTGATAATGGGTTGAACCTGCAAGAAATCTGAGGTATCTTCTGCAATTTTGTCTGATTGGGACATGCAGGTATGCCTCCTTGAGGTCCAGTGTTACCAGCCAAGACTCCTTGCCCAGCATGGGAAGAAGTTGCTGTAGAGTGAGCATCTTGAATTTTGGTACGAGTAGGAATGTGTTTAGGATGGAAAAATCCAAAATAGGTCTCCAATCTTTTCCCTTCCTTGGCACCAGAAATAGCCTGGAATAAAAACCTTGACCTTGTTCGTGTGTAGGTACCTCTTGAATAGCTTTCATGTTTATAAGATCTGAAATTTGCTTTTGTGCCTCTGCCCTTTGATTGTGTGGCAGTTTTGGCATGCCTCTCATTTTTGGAAGGGTTTGAAAATGGAATTTGTAGCCTCTGTTTATAATATCCAGGATCCATTTGTCCTTTGTGACAACATGCCAATTTTTTGAGAATAGTGCCAGCTTTCCTCCTAAGGGGGCTGCCATTTGAGACCTGGTTGGCCTGCAAAGGGGAAAGTCATTGGGTTTGCTTTCTGAAAGATTGTGAGTTGTCCTCACCACCTCTTTGTGTAGGAGCTTGCCATTGTCTGCCTCTGTACGATCCTTGTGATTGTCCTCTGCCCCTCGTGCGCCTGTATCTGCCTCTTTGGGGTCTGTCTGTGGCCGGAAAGGACCAGTTTTTGGAAGGCCAATTTCTACTAAAACGTGGGGGTTGAACCTGCAGAAATTCTTTCACAGTTTGCATTGATTTAGCTTTTTCCTCCATTTTCCGTAATACTTCCTCAGCATTTGCCCCAAATAGTACATCCTTTTGAAGAGGGGCGTCTAGTAATTTAGCTTTGACATGATCAGGCAAGGCTTGTTCCTTGAGCCAGGCATGCCTACGTATGACTGAGCCTGTAACAGCAGCTCTACATGAGGCCTCTAGAGCATCAAAACCACATTGTAAGGTATGTTTACCCACTTATTCTGCACTATGCATCAAATCCTGCAACTCCTTCAAGTCTGGTTGTTCAGGTTGTGACATTTTACTTTTCAATTGAGATAACAGAAATTGTTGGTATTTTAGCATATGAAACTGACAGTTTAAGGCCCTCATGGTTAAGGTAGCCGAGGTATATACCTTTTTTCCCCACCTTTCTAAGGATCTGGAATCTCTCGGAAGGCAATGGATTTTTGGCAATGGAAGCCTTAACTCCCTTGGGCCCCTGTGAGATGATTTCTAGGTTAGCAGCATGGCTTTTGTAAAGAAATTGGTGTGAGTCAGGAACCCTGTAGTACCTGTCAGGCTTAACTGGAGCTGGAGGTAGAGAGTCCGGGTTAAGGCAGGCCTCCGAGTAAACATCATCTAGGATGTCCAAGACAGGAGGTATAGCCAGAGGCCTGTGCTGGGGTAACAAAAGAAATTCCCTGAGCCTTTTCTTGGAATCTGAATAATCCTGGCCTTCCCAGTGGAAGTGTTCCCTTAAGGTATGCAAAGTTTCCCCAAATGAGTAATCCTCAGGGGGGGGGATACAGAAGGAATAGACTCCTCTGCATCAGAGACTTCAAAAGGGGAGTAAGACTGTTCCTGATCATCAGAGTGTTCTGAAATAATGGAGCCCTGATCAGAGGATGGGGAATCTTCCTCCACTCTGGGCCTTTTGTCCGGAGGTGGCTGAGAACCTCTGATTAGAGTAATTAAATCCTCAGCCATTTTAAGCATCTGTTTCTTAGGCATGGGGCCTGGAGATGGGCCCTGTGTAGCTGGTCTCTTAGGGTGCATGGTTGCTTTAGACTTGGTGAAAGACTTGATGGAGAAAGAAGAGGAAGGTCTGAAGACACCTTGAGTGGAGGTGGACCTGTCCACATTCTGTTTCAACGCCAAGAGTGGCTTTGGTATCTGTAGTCGGGGTGTGGGCCGAGGAGCCTGCGACCTCGGGTACAGGAGACACCGCCAAAGATGTGTCGTCAGTAATCAGGGGCTGCGTAGGCGCCTCACTGAGAACCGGACCACGTGGAGTCGGATTTGGCGTGGTGTCGGTAGAGGCCGCGGACCTCGAGTGCCGGTCCTTGTCTTTGCGTTTTTTAGACAAAACCGGAGTCGGAGTATCCGACGACATGGTATAGTTAAATGCTTTCCCAAAAAAGTGCTGGGCGAACTCCGCCCGACGCTTAATAGTGCGTTTGTTGAATGTAGCACAAAAGTGACAGACCGAGACGTCGTGGTCTGGGCCTAAACAAGGTATACAGAGGGAATGGAAATCCTTATGCGGTATTTGCTTCCCACAAGAAATACAATTATTAACTTTGTCTGACATCGGTCTGAGGCAAGAAAAGTTTCTCCAACAGGGTACTTGGCTTTTAAGAAGACTTCGGTTTCCAAATTTTTCGTAATCTCAGGAGCTGGCCGACCGGCACTTGCGAACTGCTTCTGCTTCGGGCACCGCGCGGCAGTAAAGACTGAAGAAAATGGCGTCGGCTGGTTCTTTTATACCCCTGTCGCACTGACGTTAGGGAAGAAGCGACGACAACCGACGCCGGACCTAGACTTTGGAATTCGGCCGACCGAGGACCCGCCTGACGGCAGGAGAACCCATCTGTTATGACTTCAGCTGTATGCACGATGAACATCAAGGTTTAATAGAAGGCAGGATTTGAATGAACTTGTAATTGTTGACTAACAATGACTGAATATGTTAAAAGTGATGTACAATGTTTGCAGCTACAGTTGTATCCCATTGTTTGGAATGTGTAATCTTTGCAACTGAGATTGTCTCTCTATGGTTTACTGTCATTTATATAAATGTAACACGCCCTATGCCATAAGTGATAATTTAATAGAGGTTTCTTGTTTAAAAACATTAAAAGAATGATAATAATCCATAGGAATTACAGTGCAAGAACAACCCATAGAATTAGTTATGATTTTTCTGAGTAATGCAATGGCAGCATTCGGGTTTCCTGATACAATCATGGAGGTTAATTACAAAGATACATGAAGGGACACAGGGAAACAGCAGAAGTTTTACCTTCAGAGTTTGGAAGATCAGAAATCACCTGACAGGTCTGGGAAAGCAGAGCCAACAAGTACCTGGACATACTGATCTGAAATTAACAGCCCTAAAAGCCAAGGTAGCAGAGGTACAGACCTTCTTGCCTAGTCTTTCCATGGTTCTGCTATCTTTATCAGAAGGCAGTAACTTAGGAGAAGGAAGCAAATGAGATGGCTTGTCAGAAGCCACAGACACCACCAAGGGGTCAACAGAAAGATACTTGTACAAGAATTTACATTCCTCAGGCACCCAGGTTTCTTTGGGGCAGGGGGCTGAGAATCTGAAGCCTTAGAGGCATTAGAAATGGCATCCAAAAAAGCAGCCAAAGTAGGAATGACAGCAGAAGGTCTGGGAGAATCCATCTGCAGTAGCTCATAATACCTTTTTTGTACATCAGAAACTTGAGCACAATCCTATTTAAAAAACTACATCCTAGAGATAAGTGTTCCCAAAGTATCAAGGACTGGTAGATTCCTCTTCCTCCAATCCATAATCCAAAGGAGAGGGAATCAAGGAGGAGTAAGCAAGGGATTCCTTATTTGAATCTGCCTCCTCCTCAGAGGAATCCTATTCACTGGGTCTCTTAAAGGGGGGGGGCCCTGAAACAAACGTCCTGAGGAGGTTTTAAACCCATCAAAGCATGAAACAACCCGAGTGACGGACAGCCCCTCACTCTGTGGATTCTTAGGAGCTGAGGAGACAGTTCAGTTTTTTTTTTGCTTTTTTTTCAGTGGGACGTCTGCCTTATAAAATTTGGAAGGCTCCGACCCCAAGCAGCATTCAATAGTTGTATTCGGGACGACTTCTCTGACTAAAATTTCAGTAACACCTCTAGGCTCCTCGGAGATCATCAGCCATTGTTTCCCTTGAACGTCGAAGCAGACATCTGCAATGCTTCCTCAAGCATGCCTAAGGTTGGATTCCTGCTGGTCTCCAACACAGTTGCAGCAGAAGAAACCAATGATAAAGCCTGGCAAACCTCTGAGCTATCACTCGCCTCAGAAGAGACATCTGTAGGAGGCTGCACAAAAGACTCTGGCCTGGATTTCTTGGCTTTCTTTCCAGATGGCTGTCCCTCGGAGCAGGAAGTTCCCTCCATCATGTTTTTAGCAAGAAGCTTAAGATTCTTATTCGCAAGATAAAGCGCCAAAAAAGAAAGTCTACTACGAAGAGTCTTGGGAACAAAGGTCTGAAAGACAAAACAGGAAGTATGGTCGTGCGAAGCGCCAAGGCAAAACAGATACTGTTCGTGACAGACTTTATGGGGAATCTGTCTCCCAAACTGGTATTTGCCCTTACTAGATGACACAAAAGCTTGCAAGCAACAATATAGTAAAAGATAAGTAAGAAAACAAAACCACAACGGCATACTTACCTGTAATGGCTTGGTGAAACAGCAGTGGAACAAGGGCTCAGACTGAGCATCAAGAGATGTTATTTGGACTGGTGGCAAAGAAGTTCTAAAGATGGGAATTCTGGACGACACCTTTACGCCCTATACTACGCGAGAAGCATACGCATGACGTACGGCGTACTATAAAGCAACCTAAAGGCTTTGGTATACTAGCCAGATGTTGGGCTGCCTTTGGCAGGGGATCCCTAATGTAATGAATACAGCAACAATGTAATGGAATGACAAATTATTTCCCCAATGAGGTCCTTATCTGCACTAGCCCTGAATCAAGCCAAAACCTGAGGACTATAGACAGTAAAAGGTAGACTGGTCATGTAACTTATACTGCAGCAAGAAAAAGCTACAGATACTGAGGAGCAATGCTCATTTTATCCTGAGGACGTGCCGATGTCCAAGTGGGGAAGTATCCACCCAGCTAAGAGGGGAAAGGGCACTGAGCTCTGGAAGCAGAGTCAGAGAGCAGAATTTCTGTAACAGTGAAAAATACAATGATCACCACTGGTGAAAGAGCTAGTCACAGCTGTGACCTTGCTAAATTCAGGGACGTGAACAATCCAAACAGACACTTCTTTACAGACATTAAACTTACTTACTGATGGTGCAGGAATTAGATATTCAGATACAGTAACACTGTATCCTTGCAGATGCAAAAGCATCACAACCATGGCATACTTCTGGTGAACATCCTCAGGGCGGATGAGAGAGCAAATGGTAAAGCATGGACTAGACAATGACTTGCTCCAATGCAAACATCCTAAAAACTCCTGGATTCCACAGCAAATTTTAGATGAAAGTAAGCACACCTAATATCAAAATAGCATACCCAATCATCTTCTGTCAGACAAGAAACGAATGACTATCAAAACCAAGTCAGAAAATTCTTCTAGAACAACAAAGTTTAGGCCACTAGCATCTAAAACTGGCTTGTTTCAAGCACTAAAAAAGAACACTAAACAATATGGGCACTTTCCAGTCTACAAAGATTTCCTGGATGGTCCTTTTGTACACAACACCACATATATGTTTTCACTTTCTTTTAATGGATTGGGATATCCAGCAGAGGGGGAGAGGATGGGTATAATGGGCTGGAACGAAACAGTATTCTGTCACCCTTGTATATAGGCATCCTCATCTCTCTGTGGCGACCGCTTTCTAAAATGAAAACAAAAAGACAAATGACTCTTCCCTGTCTCCAAAAGGGAACAGTTTTGACAAGGATCTCAAGTTTGCTGTTACTAACCGCTTACAGGTGAAATGCAACTTCACGACCACTGCCAAAAACTCTGGCCATGGAACCCATCCATGACATACCTGGAAGCTGCCCTGGACACTAGGGTTTCTTACAGCCTGTTGCTTAAGTTGTTGCTCCCCATATCTGAACCATACAGGACACAAGATTCTCTACCTTTTAAAGAATGTCCTCTAAAGCATTTTGACAGTTTATACCAACAGATCTTTCTTCCTTGTCCATATTTGCAGAAACAAAACTGATCTCTGGAATAAAGTCCTTTTGTTTTTGTATGAGATGTTGCAAGATATACCTACGGAGCTGAAGTATAGGCTTTCACTGATGTTTGGTACTCTGAAGGATACCATAGCACAAAAGTGAAACGTCTAAGTGACATGTCAATTCTGACATCAGTCCAAAAGTGACTCAAAACAAGTACCCAGGAATTGAAACACTGAACCTGAAAGGGCAAAGAAAATGGGCAGACAGTGCCAAAACCTTGCGGCTAAGAGAAGAGCCAGAAGCCAGCATCGGCATCTAGAATGTCAACACCATAAAGGTTGACACAAACAGACAATAAATCTATTAAAGTCTGCACTGATGCAGTCTACACAGAGTACAGCACAGGTGACTATGTGGTGAATAGGGGTTGATGTACTGACACTAGAGCTTTGCACATCATATCTTTGGGCCACTATTAAAAAGATGGCTTCCAGTGAGGAAAGCCTCAGTGATATACACAGTGGCCTAAAGGTGGCAGAGGGCTCTTTATCCCAGGTATAAAACCTAATAGGAAAGAGATGCCTGAAAATGTCAGCTAGGCAAATAAAAAGACCTCTGCAAACTTATAAAAAGAAGTTATGTACCTACCATAATGTTCCACGTTAGTTGTCTTCATCTCGCCTTCTTTCTTGCTTGTTGGGATCGGAGCAGACCCTCGGCTCCGACTCGGCCATCTTCTAAAGCTCGAGAGCTGTTTACTGGCTTGAGGCTACCCCTTATCCCAAGATGCCTAGCGCTAGCTACCCAGATCTCATTTGTAATAGCTAACCCCAGACATAGCAAGAATAACCTGACCAAAGTAACAGGTTGGGCAAATCTGTTATACTCTCTAAGTCAGTACAGGAAACAAACCTGAAAATAGTCAGCTGGTGAAGCCTAAACTCCTCTCGGTCCAATAGGACAGGAGGATGGAGGGGGGACGCAAGAAAGAAGGCGAGATGAAGACAACTAACATGGAACGTTATGGTAGGTACATAACTTCTTTATGTTAAGTTGTCTATCGCTCCTTCGTTTCTTGCTTGTTGGGACAGTGTCCCTAGCACCTATGATCCTGGGTGGCTCATTGGAACAGACTCTTCAGAACAGTGGAACCAAAGTTAGCTCTATTCCTGGAGGCCATTTCTAACTTGTAATGAGAAATAAAGGTATGAGGATTTTACCATGTGGCAGCGGCACAAATAGAGTCCATGGGCAACCTAGACTGGAAGGCTACAGAAGTGGCCAAAGCCCTAGTAGAATGACCTTTCGGTTTGGAAGACAACTCTGTTTCTTAGTTGACAGATGAAGGTGATAATGTAAGCCAACCACCTGGACAGGGTCACTTTGGAAATTGGAAGACCCTGTTTGCCCCTAGCATAGGAAAGGAAGAGTTGGTCCGACTTCCTTATATCCTTCTTTCTATGCAGGTAAAAATGCAGTTGTCTATGAACATCCAAAAGGTGCAACTTGTATTCTGTCTTGTTAGTGTAGTTAGGGAAGAATACTGGAAGGTCTATGGATTGGTTTAGATTATTTTCAGAGCACACTTTAGGAAGGAAGGAGGGATTAGTTCTCAGAGCAACCCTACCCTTGTGAAAAACTAAGTACGGAGAACGAACGCTTAGTGCTTGAAGTTCCGATACACGTCTGGCTGAGGTAATAGTACCAGAAAGACAGTTTTCCAAGATAGAAACTTAAGGGAGCAGGAAGCTGCCGATTCAAAAGGGGGCATAATCAAGGCGGTTAGTACCAAATTAAGGTCCCAAGGAGGAGGGGGGATCTCTCACTGGGGGCCTAAGGAGAGTAGTCCCTCTGAGAAAGGCTTTACACAGCTTATGAGACATGATATTTAGATTAGAAAAACCAACATGATAGTTAGATATGGCCGCGAGTTGAACCCTGCTGGTGGCAGAAGCGGACCCAGAGTGAAAAAGCTCAGTTAGGAATTCCACGATCTCGTGAACTGGGGCTGAAAAAGGATCTATGCTCCTAGCCTCTGCCCAATAAGAGAAACGTTTCCATTTGCTAGCATACGTCTTCCTAGTAGCAGATTTATGAGAGGATACAATAATTTCATGCACAGCTGGGGAAATGCTGGGAAGCCTGGCTAGGGTTGGAATTGGATCAACCAAGCTGTGAGCTGGAGTGTCTGGAGGGATCGATGCAGCTCTCCTGACTGATGAATCAGCAGGTCTGGAAAAGGATCCAAGGTCCAGGGCTGCTCGAGGAGGTAAAGGTGCAGGAACGGAAACCAAATCTGTCGAGGCCAGTAAGGAGCAATGAGGATAATTTTCAACCCAACAATATCACTTTCTGTATGAGTTTGGGTATAAGAGGAAAAGGCGGGAAGGCATAAAGGAGTCCCTGAGGTCAATCGTGGACTAGCGCATCTCTGGGAGGGTGACCGGGAAGCGGTAAAAGGGAGAAATAGTTGCTGCATTTGGTGTTGAAGGGGGTTGCAAACAGATCGCAGCAAGGCTGTCCCCATTTGTGGAAGATGAGATCCGCAACTACCTGGTTCAGAGACCTCTCGTGAGGCATGAGAATAGCTCTGCTGAGCCTGTCCGCTATGACGTTGGACTTCCCAGAGATGTGCGTTGCAATCAGGAATCGTTGGAGGAAATCGCCCACTGCCAGAGTCTGAGTGCTTCTCGACATAGGGGGTAGGACCTGCTTCCGCCCTGCTTGTTGATGTACCACACTACTGACATGTTGTCCGTCTGAATTGCAATGGTCCCAGGAGGGAGTCCTGAAGTGCTTGCAATGCTAGTAGCACGGCTCTCCTCTCCCAAGACATTTATGTGCAGATGGTACTCGTGAGGCTGCCATGTGCCTTGGACTGTCCTGCCCTGATAATGCCCCCCCCCCACCCTATCAATGAGGCGTCCGTGGTCACTGTGGCAACCGGAGGGGGTTGGATGAATGGTCTGCCCTGAGACACTAATGGGGAGACCATCCACCAGGAAAGGTGTCTTTTGCAAGTTTCTGTAATCATGATCATGTGAGACATGGGGAGCTGTTGAAAGGACCACTGTGTGAAGAGAAGCCACTGAAGGATTCTCATGTGAAAACGGGCTAGAGGCATCAGAAGAATTGCCGCCGCCATAGAACCCAGAGTTTAAAGGACCAACTGGACTTGTACCTTTTTGCATTGCATGAGGATATGAACTTGCTGCCGAATCGTGGCCACCCTGTCCGGCGGTAGCCTTGCGGACATACTTTTTGTACCTAGATCTGCTCCTATATAGGTAATAGATTGACAGGGCAGCAAGGCAGATTTTTCAAACTTTATGGTAATGCCTAACTGAGCACAAATTGCGATTGTATAAGTCCCTGGCTTGAAGGAGTTGATGCCTGGTAGTAGCAGTAAGGAGTCAGTCGTCTAGATAAGGAAACACCTGGAATCCTTGACGCCTCAGGTGAGCTGTGACCACTGCCATACATTTGGCGAACACCCTGGGGGCTGTGGTGAGACCAAAGGGCAGAGCTCTGAACTGATAATGATTGGCTCCCAGCCAGAAGTGAAGGAATCTCCTGGAGCGCCTGTCCATCTTGATGTGATAGTACGCATCCTGGAGATCTACTGAGCACATCCAATTGTCCTGACCCAAAAAGGGTAGAATGGACTGAAGCGCGACCACCTGAAACCTTGTTCTTTGAACAGACTTGTTTAGTCTGCTGAGATCCAAAATTAGTCTCCAATCCCCTGTCTTTTTTGGTACCAAAAAGAACCTTGAGTAAGTTCTGGATCAGAGTTGGTCTGCCGGGACTTCCTGGATGACTCTCTTTCTAGCAGTCTTGAAATTTCTATGACTGCTTGGGCCCTCAGATTGGGTGGAACATCTGGGGGGGATTTGCTTGACGATAGGGGATATTGGAAGAAGGGAATTCCATAGCCTCCGGATATGATAGAGTGTACCCATTTGTCTAGCGTAATGTCTTGCCAGGCTTTTGGCTACAGTGAAAGTCTTCCCCCGACTGGCTCCAGAGGTGGGCAGTCAAGCAACCCTTCAGGGATGCTGGAAGGGCTTGTCAGAGAAAGATTCTCTGATGTCCTGGTTTTGCGGACCCCCTCTGCCTGGAGGGCGGTGTCTGTTATTTCCTCCTCTGCCCCTGGAGGAAAAATCACTATGTGTATCAGGCGAGGCTCCCTGGGATTTCCGAAACCACATTTTCCCACTCTTCTGACCTTTGGGATATGGTCTGGAAGGAGTGGAAAAACGGACTCCCAAGACAGAGAGAGTCTTGCCTTCCTGTTCACACCTAGTGAGAGTGTCCTTCACCTGTGGTCCAAAGAGAAATGAACCGTCAAAGGGGGTATTGGTGAATGACGCTCTAAAGGGCTTCGCAAAATTACACAGCCACATCCATGCGTATCTCCTAAGGGCCACGCCTGTACCTGCGGCTCTACTCGCACCATCGACTGCATAGGAAATGAGCCTCATAGAGGAGTTAACTACCGAATTAAGGGTCGCCAGCTGAGAAGCTACTTTAGCTTGAACCCCTTCAGCTGATGGATCCTGGGGGGTATCTCCAAGCTCTTTCAGGAGATCCCTCTGAAGCCTGGTAAAATGGCACAAGTAATTCAGTGACCTCATGGAGAAGGTCGCTGAAGCAAACATTCGCTTCCCATATCTGTCCATAAGTCCTAGACTCCTTGTTAGGATGATGGACAGAGGAAGAAGTTTCCGCTAATTCCTTTTTAGTGGCCACTGCTACTACCATGGCATCCACAGGAACACCCTTGGTAAGGAACTGTGTCAGGGGGTGCAGTGATAAACTTGCCGGGCCTCCTCGGGGTTGGTTCCACTGTATCCGGGGCTGACCAAGCCCTTCGAGCCACCACAGACATTAGTAGATCGAATGGCGGAGACACCCAGTAGGTGGAAGGGCGGGAACCAAACACATCCAGGAATACGGATTCGTCCTGAGTAGAGGCTAGAACAGTCCAGTTACCATCTGCCTAAGCATTTCTAGGATGTCCGAAAAGGAAAAATCTTCAGAGGGGGATCTCGGGGACCCTTCCGATTCATCCAAATCCGAAGTGACAGACTCAGGGGAGGCAATATGCTTCCTCTTGCACTTCCTCTTCCGAGGGGCCTCCTCTGAATGATCAGAGGAGGCCTCGGAAGAAGAGGAAACACCCAGTGGGGTGCTCTAGAGCGTCGGTTCCCCACGCTTGGGGTGTGGCGGAGGGACAGAGGTTGACGCAGGCACTACAGGGAACGGAATCAATGGGGTCGAACGTGGTGCTGACTCAGGGGCCAGTACACTCCTCATGATATCGAAGGCATCCCTGCCACGATGCAAAGGCGGCTCCAGTTCCGAGGAAACCAGAATCCTTCACCGCACAGAGGGGGATGGCTCCGAGGCCAATGTAGGAGCCGAGCTCACCTGCGCCGAAGCTCCGAGAGGGAGAACGGGGTCGGACAAGGGTCCGATGCCACTCACCCCCTCGGAGCCGACAAGGGAGTCTCGGCACCCAGATCCCTGCACAGAAAGCACCGTTGAGGGGATCGTAGCAGATGACGGAACCGAAGGGGAAATAGTTATCGGTGCCGATGGTTCCACGATTCGAACCCCCAACAAACTCCGGCTCCAAGCTCACAGGAGTCGGAGGAGGAACATTGATGGAAGCGGGCGGAGCAGACACCTGTTGAGGAGGGCTGGATAACATTTTGGCCAGTGCCTGTGACTTCAACCTGCTGACCACTCTCTCCATGTCGTGGTCTGAGAGTCTAGAGGACTGAGAGGAGTGGGAGGATCTGTGACTGCGGTCACTCTGCAACAGGGGAGACCGAGGGGACGAATGTATCAACTCTAGAGACGGGGACCTCGGTCTCTTGTGGGTCCGAGACAGCTCCGAAGATGCTGGTGGAGCAGACTGGGAAGCAGCCTCCTCGGTTCCAGCCCGAACCGAAGTAGTCGGAAATGTTTGGGCCAATGACGGCTCCAAGCTGGGAGCGAACGATTTGGTCAGTTTAGGAGATTTCACCGGCTGAGCCTTGGCTGGTGAATCCTGGGGCTTAAGAAGACCCCTTAATATAAGCTTATTTTTGCGCTCCTGCAGAACCCTTGGGCTGAATGCGTGGCATACAGAACAAGAGTCCTGCAGGTGCACTGCGCCTAAGCAAGAGATGTGCCCATCTATCAGAGACATTTTCTGACAGCATGAGTCACACTTCTTGAATCCAGACACTTTGGATTCCTTAGACATATCTAGTCCTACTCAGAAAAGTCTTTGGCCAAAGGCCCAACAACAAAAAACTACAAACACTAACCTAACCAAAAACACAACTACAGTCAAGTTTTTTTTTTTTTTTTTTTTTTAATAGGAAGCCTCTAACTTAAACGGCTACCTATGAAGAAAAAGAGAAGACTAAAACTAAAAATAAAATGCTACAATAAGTAGAGATAGGAAAAGGGAAGGGGGGAGGGGAAGAACTCTCTAACTTAAATGAGTTCTAAGGGGAAAAATACAACACTAAAACTACAACAAGCTAATTAACAATAATGTCAAAAGACTAAACTATCAAAAAAGGACCCCTAATTTGCTAGAAAAGTACTATAATAACTTACAAGAGCCTGAGCCAGTAGCAACGAACCTCGCAGCTGAAGCGGCAAACGAGATCTGGGTAGCTAGCGCTAGGCATCATGGGATAAGGGGTAGCCTCGAGCCAGTAAACAGCTCTCGAGCTATAGAAGATGGCAGAGTCGGAGCAGAGGGTCGGCTCCGATCCCAACAAGCAAGAAACGAAGGCGAGATAGACAACTTAACATCTGAAGTTACAAACTAAAAGTGTGTGACCTCCCTTCAGCATCAGTGGTCCCACCAATGAGGTTTCAACAATTTTTTGTACGTCTTTGTCAAAGACGGACTTAGTGGCTGCCATGCATAAAAGTCATATGAACAACTTGGGAGGCAGATATATAGGTTCTTCTACCACCTAAAAAGGAATCTTTTTGACTGGCGGTTCCACTGTTTTGATGGTCACCTCAAAACTAGGAGAACAGAAGCAAAATCTTTTATGAAACATGTACTTAAGACATAATACTATGCTTAGAAGGTTTTCAGATCACTGACGTAGCTGTTCTCAAACTCTATGCAGGTTTCTTGGAATCCCAAAACAGCAGAGGTTATAACAGGCAA
Source organism: Protopterus annectens (assembly GCF_019279795.1). NCBI lineage: Eukaryota > Metazoa > Chordata > Ceratodontiformes > Protopteridae > Protopterus > Protopterus annectens. Next base: position 560,187,507 of record NC_056746.1, read on the forward strand.
ACAGCGCTTTGGTAAAGGCAACTCCACACAGTCTTTCTTATGACTGAGGGCAGAAGTGAAAACCCCCACATAAGACTTGAAATTTGAGCAAATATGTGACTCTGCTCACAAAACACACTTTCAATGCTTACCCTGGGGAGGAATGCTTTTTTCTATACAGGGACACCTGAGAAAAGCTACATGCCAACTTAATACAAGGGTACCTGTCCTAAACAGGAAAACAACAAATGTCTAAAACTGAGCAAACCCGCAATCTTTTTAAGGGTGGCGAATTAAACAAGGGAATTCAATCAAAAATATGTGAATGAGAAATGACAAGTTAATATGGCAGGCAGAAACACTAAAAAGTACTTGGGGAAAACATTTCTAATATACACAAAGTTTATGCTGACATGTTAATGAAGTTAGAGGGCAAGAAGAATAAAAAAGGAAAATGCACTACAGTGGGAATAACATTAAGGCAGACCTAAACCCAAAGAGAAAAATGTTAAATTTGGTGTATATAAAAAAAATGACAAAACAGAAAACAACGAAGTATCACAAAGACTTTTCAAGACCATTTTTTTCTGCACTACAGAAGAATGAGGTGACCAGCAGGCTGAGAAAGTTTGAATTGCCAAATAATTCTAATGCCTGTGATCTTAGTCCAAGGTGTTGCAGATAACAGACCCAACTCCTAAAACATCTAGAATTTTACAACTCTGTTCCTACCAAATAAATAAATAAAACAGATAATGTGGAAGAAAACAAAAATGTATGTATCCCACTCTCCCATAGCAACTTAGGACTTTTAAGTGTGACATTAAAGGCAAACAAATCACACTGGCTAAACTTATCTGTACCTCCAACATTCTCATAAGGATGTCGCGTCCATTTCCATTTTCCTGTTCACTTTTAGATCGAATGCAGTCAACAAGATTTAAAAGCAGCTTGCAGGACATGGTCTGTATGCTACTGGGAAGAGACTCGTCATCAATATTCTTGGCAAAGAGATGTACAGCGAGGGAAAGGTCAGTGAGTGGTAGATGCTGACGGACGTGATGTACAAGATCTGCTAGTGTGCTATAAGCAAGAGGTCTAAAAACACAAGCAATAACAAATTAAGGTCAGAGAGTTACACAGTTACATAAACACTAAATACGTGTATACAAAATGATATGTTTCTAATCCTAAGCAGTGACCTGTTGGCATGAAATTTAACAAGCAGCTAGTTCGGGTTCCAACATATGGCAGTACATGTAAAAATGTATTTCCATACACTACTCCACTGCACTCAGCTGCTGCATAAACCCTGTTGAAAATTATGCAGTGTTACGTCAACTGGACAGTTGTTGAGTCCTGCTGAAAGTTGCTTAATATTGTGAAATACATGCCTCTTGATTTTATCCAACCAGTGCAGTGCCTGACTACACACTTGAATGCCTTACATTTTAATCAGATGTTCAACTAGGTACTTCACTTTATTCTGCTGACAAGATGGTGACGGTACTAAGCAGCAGGAAAAACTAATGTCATGCATATTACACAACACTAACAGCAAGCAAGAACTACCACCTACAATGATGGGCACAAAAATAGAGTGAAAATCAACACTAATATTAAAGGAAAAAATGAACCTCAAAATGGGAAGATGCCAGAAAACTGAATGAACAATGCAAATCTGAAGGCTGAATGGAATAGTAGACAGAAAGGAAGAAATTCACAAGATGAGCTTAGGATACTAACCAGGAGTTCAGAAATATGGAACTTGTCTTCTAATGATGGAAGAAAGAATAGCTGTGTAAGAACTTACCACAACCTTAGATGTCCTTCTCTTCCATGTTGCAGTATTCACTACTGTGGGGAGGTTGTTGCCTGCAGCACCTGACGTTCGGCCAGTATACCAAAGTCTGCGGAGCAGGGGTACGTGCAACATTTGATGTCAGAGCCATAAACCAACATTGGCTATAAACTGCCATCTGCACGTACCCACTTCAGAATGGACTGCCACATACAGCAGTACCCCTGGAAGCAATGAAGAGGAAGGAGGAAGCTTTTCAGACCCACGTGTAATAATAGGCCAAAGGGTGCATCATGGAGGCATATCCCAGATGCTGAGGTTTGGTAGATGGAGAGAAATCTGTCCCCTCAGGTGGCTAAACAGAAGAGAGGGGGTAGGGAGGGTGGGAATGAATACTGCAACATGGAAGAGAAAGACATCTAAGGTTATGGTAAGTTCTTACACAACTATTCTATGTCCTTCTATTCTCATGTTCCAGTATTCATTACTGTAGGGAGAAAATCAAAGCTTTAGGCATGAACCTGGGAGGAAAAATTAGTTCCTTGGTCTATTAGGCCATGTAGAATGGACCTAGCAAAACCACTTCTGGCCCTAGAAGCCAAATCTAGTTTGTAACGTCTGGTAAAGGTATGGACTGATGACCAGGTAGCAGCTTGTAGGGTAGAAGCGTAGTCTACCCCCTTGAAGAAAGCAGCTGAAGAGGCAACTGCCCTACTGGAATGAGCCCTCATGCTTTCAGGTATGGTTTTGCCATGAAAAAAGTAGCATGCAGAGATAGCCCTTGGATATCCATAGAGATAGTCTTGTTTAGAAACTGCCTTCCCCAAGGCCTTTGGGTGAAAGGAGACAAATAGCTAGTCAGAAAATCTAATGGGTTTGGTCTTGTCCAGATAATACCGGAGTTGTCTGTGGACATCTAGGGAATGTAGAGTTTTTCAGAGGAATTTTGAGGTTGAAGGAAGATGACAGGAAGGTTAATGGTCTGATTCAAGGATAGCTCATTAACCACCTTAGGCATGAAGGAAGGGTTAATCCTGAGGGAGACCCTGTCTTTATGAAAGATGAGGTAAGGAGCGATGGCTATCACGGCTTGGATTTCAGATACCCTCCTGGTGGATGTGAAGGCCACCAGCAGTACTGTTTTCCAGGTACATAGCTTCAGTGAAGCAGAGTGGGCTGGATCAAAAGGAGGTAAAGTGAGTTTTTCCAGGACAAAATTCAAGTCCCATGTAAGAGGTATAGGCTTGGGGGGGGGGGTCTGATATGTAGGACCCCTTTTAAAAAGAGCTTAACCTCTAATCTGGAAGCCAGAGAAGGTACCAAAGGAAGACACGAGGAAATGGCAGACAAGCGAACCTTAAAAGAAGAGTATGTTAGTCCTGAATGGAGAAGCACATACAAGTAAAAAAGGACCATGGGTACAGGAGTGAGTAAAGGGTCTTGGTTTTTCTTATGACACCACCTGGAGAATCTTTTTTGCCACATAATTTCTTCTGGTACTGGGTTTCCTGGCCTCCTGCAGGATACTGAGTACGTCCTCTTGAGTATAGGTGCCTGAAGGGGTATCAGAACCATATTGCTCATAAAGTGAGCCTCAGATTGTCACCTGAGGGTGTATTTGGGACCCCCTGTCTTCTGTAAGTAGGTCTAGATGGTGGGGGTAACCTGTGGTGATTGCCCTTGGTTAATAGATGAAAAAGGGGAGACCAATGAGGTCTTGGCCAGAAGGGAGTCACCAGCAGGATTATTGGTTTGTCCCTCTGACTTTTCAGGAGGACCTTCTGAATCAGTGTAAAGGGGGGAAGGCATAAAGATACATCCATGCCCAAGAGAAAGAGAAGGGGATCCACTTTCCAGGCCTTGGGATGTGGATCCCTCATACAAAACAGAGGCATCTGCCTGTTCTGGGAGGAGGTCTGCCTGAGGAATACCTCACTTGTGTATAAGATCTAAAAACACCTCTATGTGAAGCATCCATTAGTGAGAGGTGCAGAAGTTCATAGGTTGGTACTAGGCTATCAGCGCTAGGGCCTGTACAAGCCTAGCGATAACAATTCCCTGGCTACTTCTTCCCACAGTATTTACTTCCCTGGACCCCTGTCTAGCAGGACTGACATGATCCCCGGGTTGAATTTCCTACCTCCCATGCAATCATCAAGGTTCCTTTTGAAGAGGGCCAAAGAGGCACTCGACTTGACATGTATGGGCAATCTGTACAAGAGTCTGGGGAGTCTCTGGGTCAGGAACCTATCCCTCCAGCATGTTTTGTTCATTGCGATGACAAGGTTTAGATCCCTGGAGTGTGTCTCTCTGAGGGATTGGGATTTCTTTAAGTGGAGCATGTCCAACAGCTCTGGGTTTGACATGGCCTTTTATGTTAAGCAGAGTTCGACTCTGAGTAGACGATATGCGACAAAGTGTACAGGAGTTTTTTTTTTTTTGTTTTTTTTTTAGACGGTCAGCATAGGGCATCTGCTTTAGGCCTGTGATTCTTTTAGTGAGGTATTTCTGCAGCCTTTCCAGTTTCTACAGATGTCTTGAGAGGTACATACCAAACAGGGCATTGTATTCTATAATGGGTCTAATGAGGGATGAGTACAGTGGGACAATGACCTCCTTTTTTCTGGATGAAAAGCCCGTAGTGATGAGGTGTGCCACATAGAAGGATTTCCTGACTGTTGTGGCGATGTGGTTATCGAAGGTGAGACCACTGTCCACCTGTGTCCCTAAGTCTATCACACTTTCGGTGTTTAGTGTACTGCCACCTATGTGGTAATTCACGGGTACATGTTTTTTCCCCAAAGAGGATAACTATACATTTCTTGGCATTGAGCTTGAGCCCATGGCTCTGGCACCAAGGATCTGTTTCTATAAGGCCCCTTTGTAGAATATCCACATCATTTGGAGATACAATAATGTCTCCCAGTTTGCAGTCATCTGCGAACTTGATTAGCCAGAGTCCCTTAGTGTTGGCCTGTACTTCAGAGAAGTAGATGCTAAACAAGAGTGGTCCCAGGACTGAACCCTGAGGTAGTCCAGTTGTCACTTGTCTGGAGCTGGATTTGGAGTCGGCTACTTTTACAGTGTGGGTTCTGTCAGTAAGCCAGTTGGCAACCCATCAAGTGATGTACGGATTAATGCCCAACTTAGTAAGTCTATCTATGATTCCAGAGTGGGGGATGGTGTCAAAGGCCTTGGTGAGGTCGAAATAGGCTGTGTGGACCACCTTACCCTTGTCCACTGCTCTGGAGACGGATTCAAAGTCGTCAATCAGGTTTAGGAGACAAGATTGGCCCTTCACGAACCCAAATTGCATGGGGTCCAGTGTTTGAAGGTTGCAAATGTGTTTGTTTATAAGTTCCATGACAATACATTCCATGACCTTGCAGATCAGGCTTGTCAGACTGATGGGGTGGTAGTTCTTGGGATCCAAGGTGGATCCACCCTTGTGGAGTGGAATAACTGTAGCTGTGTGCCACTTAGTGGGCACGAAGCCTGAGGTGAAGCTATGATTAAACATGACACTTAGATGAGGTGCCAGTTCATTTTGTGCTTCATGTAGTACACAGCCTGGGATGTCATCTGGTCCCATGGATGCTGTATTCTTAGCTGTAGAGAATGTGTTTTTTACCTGTGTTGCCGTTATTACTGGAATTTGACAATATTTTGGTATTGAGATGAGCCCTTTAGGGGGTGAAGTTTGCACTGAATCGATCTGCCAGGATATTGGCAATATCCTCGGGATCAGTATACTTAATGCCATTATGTTATAGCTCAGAGCAGATCTGAGCATTGCCATTTAGATTCTTGACATAGCTATAGAATGCCTTGTGATTGTCTTTGGAATCTTTGGCAATTTTATTTTCATAACTAGCTTTGGAGGATTTTATGAGGGATCTCAGCTTCTTACTGAGGCTGGTAAGAGAGTTTTTTGCATCCTGGGATTTTCCTCTTCTGCAACAGTTTCTTCCTTTTGTTGTAAAGTTTGTTTATGGCAAGGGACCACCAGATTGACTTCCTTTTTTTGGGAGGACAGCGTCTTGGTTCTATTGGGGATGGCACGATTCATGCACGAGTGGATGTGCTTGTACAGTGCCTTAGTGTAGGATTCAGTAGTCGAACTTTCAGTTCCCGTTTGCATGGGTGTCATGAAGTTTGTCACTTCTGAATTGAGTAACATGAAGTTGGCTTTGGAGAAGTTTTTTACGGATGTTTCCTTACTGGGGGGTGGGATGTGTATGTCAAGAATGATTAGCTAATGGGCAGACCTGACTAATGAGGGGGTGACTATAGGTGTGGAGCATCGATTGCCCATGTTGGTAATGACCAGGTCTAGGATATCGGAGCCCCTGGTGGGACTAAGGATTAGTTGATCCAGGGTGTTGGAATTTATGAATTCCAAGAACCATTGGGTAAAGGTGTTGGTACACGAGTAGTTTTTTCCAGTTAATGACAGGGTAGTTGAAATCACCCGGTATTAGGGTGCTCAGTTGTATCTTAATATTTTCCAGTATGTTTAAAGAATCTTGGGCATGCTGGGGGATAGTACAGTTGTGTACACTTACCATAAATGTAGATGTTCGAGTGTCTTCACTGTTGCAGTCATGACTGAAGGGATTTCCTTCTTCTTCTTCCCCAACATAGGCCCCTGGCTATTCCTCCTATTTTGGCTATTGTGGATGATGCTTCAGCATATGAAACTGAGAGTTTAAAGCCCTAATAGATAAAGTAGCAGAAGTGTACACTTTTTTGCCCCATCTTTCTAAAGATCTGGAATCCTTCTCAGTGGGAATGGGGTTTTTAGCAGAAGCGGCCTTAACGCCCTTAGGACCCTGAGAAATGGTTTCAGGGTCAGCAGTAGGGTTCTTGAATAAAAACTGGTGGGAATCAGGACCCTACAGTATCTGTCTGGCTTAACAGGAGCTGGAGGAAAAGAGTCAGGAGTTAAGTTAGCCTCCGAAAAAGCATCATCCACAATATCCAAAATAGGAGGAATAGCCAGGGGCTTATGTTGGGGAAGAAGAAAATCCCTTCAGTCATGACTGCAACAGTGAAACACGATGAACATCTGTAGCAAGCTACAATTTGGATTGCAGTCTTACCTAGTGTTAGCTGCACCTGGAGAATTTCAGACACATTGTGTTGGGCAACTAGCCTGGTGTTGTGAATATGGACACTCCTCCACCTTTAGTGTTTCGGTCCTGGTTTGGTGGCCGAAAAGTGTGGTAAGAGTTGTAGCCTGGTATTGCAGAGGTGCTCTCTGGAGCCTTGAACCAGGTCTCAGTTACTGCACAGATATCGATGTTCTCCATTTTTAGGAGTGCCTCGAGAGAGTGCATTTTGAGGTTTAGACTTCTAGCATTACCTTCAGATTTTGCATGCTTGTACCTGTTACGGTGGTGGTTTTGTCCTTTGAACTTTGCTTAAAAAAGGCACTATAGGGGTGGCAAGAACCATAGCCAGTAACCTGAATGCCAAGGGCGACAGGTGCAGACCATTTCTGGCAAAGCATCGTGGTCTCTCGATCATGTCGTCCCAGGCAGACAGATACTGGATCCTCTTTGAATGACAAAAGACGCTTAGCAAATTGTTGAAGTCAATCATTTTGTCCTTATACTGTGATATCATTCTAGGAGAAGGCAGGATGCTACTCAGGGCTAGGGTCATACCTGCCTGGGCCACATGATCCGAGAGCTCTTCAATGTCTCTTTTCATGTAGTCCAGGGAGGTACATCTCAAGTCATTCACTCCAACATGGACAATGACAGAGTCATATTTGTACTTGTGTGGAGTGACTTGATGTACATGCATTATGTGGCGGATCCTGGCACCCAACAGGCAGCTGACTAACTGGTGACTCTATAGTCAGGCACACTGATGTCCCACTCACCAGGCTGAGTGGGACATCAGTGTGCCTGACTATACAGTCACCTATGACTGAAGTGTTGGGTACGTTGTCTTGCCTTAGAGGCTGTTGTTGGGTGGCACACTTGTGTTGTGAGCTATGTGACACTTTGGTTGTGACTGGTGTTTGCTTGCGTTTCAGCTTCGAAAGGGCCTTGTTGCTTGGGCAGGTTAATGTTAAGGGCCTCCACATATGCGGGTTTAGTGTTGCTATGTGTTGGTGTTGGTGCTGTGGGTTTAGAAGGGCTATGTGTTGCTTGAGGTGTAGTGCGGGTGTTAACCTTCTCCTCAACTGTCTAGCACAATCTTGGGTGGAGAGAGCTTTGCTTCCAGTTTGGCTATGTAAGTGCATCTCTCGCAGGTTGTAGTGCTGGGTGGTAGGTAGGAGGAGAGGATTTTCTGTGTACAAGGCAATTGCTGTATTGCCCTAGTACGCCCAGATTCACTAGGTGGACAGGAGAAATCACCAGAAGCTGACCCTTGGACATGCCTGGTTTGGTGCTTTTTTTTTTGTAAAGTACAAGAGCTGTTTTCCCTTACCTTAGCAAAGTACTTTGCAATTATAGGCTGTTTAGTGCCTACGATTAATTTCTCCTTATTAACAAGGAGAGTTGAGTGCTTGTATCAGTTTAAGGCTTCCTAGTGCTTTCCAGCAGATTTTAAAGCAAGTGCTAGTCACAGGGATGCTTAAAGGTAAGATGAAAAAAGAAAATGGTTTATCCTAAACACTGCAGTGTGCACTAGAGGAGTTAGATGTGAAAGTAGATAACTTAAGTTTTACCTGTCTAAAAAGTTGAGTTTTAGTGGAGAGTCACTATTTTTAAAACAGCAAGATAGACTGAAAGGGGGTGGTCACTTTTGTAATCTGGTACTATGGAATTGAGTAGGATGGCCAATAAATTTAAATAGTTGAAGGGGAGTGATTTCACAAAATGATAATTTTGTGCTTACTCACAAAAGCCAGTAAAAACAGAGAGGAAATGAGATATGTGGTCAAATTAACATAAGGGGAAGGCAACTAGAAAGACAGTGGTGTTTAAGAACACTACAGTAACCGTGGGAGGGTGGGGAAAAATGTCTGCCTGACTCTCAAGAGACACAGCTGTGGTCTCGCCAAGTTTTAATAGGCAGTTAAAAGCAGAATACAAGTAAAACACAAGGGAGGTAAAACAAATCACAGTATTCAAAATAGAAAAAGGCAATAGAGTAATACAACAAATAAAAAGCAAACTAACCTTTCCCTCACAGCAAAGTGTAGCAGAGTCTGGGTGAGCATTTCTAGTTCTGCTGAGCGTTTCTGCCATAGCATTCTCTGCTGAAGGAATGTAAACTGCTTGAAGGTGGATTTGCAGAGATGAGGTAAAAGACCACATCTGTATGGCTAGGCTGCAAAGAGGGTACGACATTGTCCTCCCTGCTTGTTTATGCACCACAAGACAGTCATATTGTCTGTGACTACTTTCAAGGTGCCTGGTAGAAGGGCTGGTTGAAAGACCTGTAGTGCTAAGTAAAGGGCTCTCATCTCTTCGATGCTGATGCAATCCCTTTGACTTAGCAGAGACCACTCTCCCTGCACTTTGCTTAGTTTTTGCTGGTGTTGTAAAACTGCCTCCAAACCCAGGTCTGAAGCATCTGTGAAGATTTGCTGTAAGAGTGGAAGTAACTGCAAGGGCATGCCCTGGTTGAGATTGATGGCTGTAATCCACCATTCCAACTCATTTTTCAGGCATGGTAGTAAGGGGAGGGAGATATCCAGAGGATGAGAATGTTGATTCCAACGAGTCTTTAGTACCCACTGAATCTTCCTCATATGCAGCCTTGCCAGAGGAAGCATTGGTATCAAGGATGCCAAGTGTACCAGGACTCTCAGGAATTCTCTGGATGGAAGTGTGTGAAGAGAGAGAAGCTTATGGAGGTAGAGAGCGAGGTCTTATCTTCTGGCACGGGATGAAGGTTGCCATCCTGTCAGTTCTTATCCTGCACCCTAGAAAGACTAGGTCTTTTGCAGGAGTCAGGTGGGACTTCTCGTGGTTCACAGTGAACCCTAGGTCTGCCAGGCGTCTGGTCACCAGGACTAGGTGATGCTGCAGGGTGTGAAGGTCCTGGTGAAGTATTCAGGTCGTCTAGATATGGGTATATATGAATGCCCTGGATTCTGCAGTGGGCGATCACTGGTGTTAAACATTTTCTGAACACCAAGGGGGCTGTGGAGAGGCCAAAATGTAATGCAGAAAATTGAAAATGCACGGGAACCTACTGAGAAACATAGGAATTTCCTGTAGCAGTGGTGAACAGGAATTTGAAGGTAGGCGTCCTTAAGATCCAGGATACCCTAAAGAGCTGGTGTGCAATAAGGGGCAACAGCAGCTGCAAGGTGTGCATTCTGAAGGTGTGAACCTTGAGATAAAAGTGGAGTATGGACGAATCTAGAATTTGTCTCAAAGGACCATCATTTCTTGGGACCAAGAACATCCTTGAGTAAAATCCCTTGTTTAGCTGGTGGGGTGGGATCCTCTCTATGGTGCCAAGGCCTTGAAGTTGATCCAGAATAGAAGGGGAAAAAAAAAAGAGATGACTTGGGGGGGGGGGGTATCCCCAGGAAGGAGGGTAGAGCCCACCATGTCATAAAATAACCTTTTTGAATTATAGAGAGGACTCAGGCCTCTGAGGTGATCTTCCACCAGGAGGGTAAGGAGAGAGTGAGGTGAAGGGACAGGGGGGTGTGGAGAGAGGTAGTGGGTTTGGGTCACAGTTGAGGGGTTCTGTCCTGGTCAGGCTGCCTCTGAAAGGGAGTATTATTACAGGAGAAATAGGGGTCTAGGAGTGGAACGTTTCCTAGGTTGCCTCTATCCTTTAGTCTATGGTGATTCAGAATGAAAAGACAGTCTCCTAACAAAGGTAGTCCTTTGAGGGTAGTTTCTATGGTACCTAGGGATAGGTGAAAAGTACAGTTGTGTACACCTACCATAAATGTAGATGTTCGAGTGTCTTCACTGTTGCAGTCATAAAGTACAGTTTTGTACCTACCATAAATGTAGATGTCCGAACTGGATAGCATCTGCAGTCATAACAAATGGGTTCTCCTGTCGTCAGGCAGCCCTTCGGTCGGCCGGATTCCAAAGTCTGGGTCCGGCTTCGGCTGATGTCGCACTTCACCCGACGTCATCTCTGCTGGTCTTCGGGTATAAAGGCATCAGCCGACGCCATTTTCCTCAGTGTTTCTTGCCCCAGATGCCAGTTGCCCTCTTGGAAGGCTAAATTTTGGATAAATGCCAATGTTTCCAAAAAGTAGAAGGCAAACACAAAGAATAAGCATGTATGTACATATATACAAACAAATACACCATAAGAGACTCCCCCCCCCAGCTAGCTATTAGGAGGGTAAATACCCTAGGAGTACCACAGAGGGAAGGAGGGTGGGTAATCCTGACTGCAGATGCTATCCAGTTCGGACATCTACATTTATGGTAGGTACAAAACTGTACTATGTCCTTCATGGATGCATCTGCAGTCATAACAAATGGGTAGAATACCATAGCCAAACTAGGGGTGGAGGAAGAAAAATTATGGTGTAGTTAGGATCCCTTGCAGTACAGCAGTGGCAAACCCTGCTCGGGATCTAGAGTATAGAGGTAAATTATAATGCTTGGCAAATGTATGCACGGAGGTCCAAGTAGCCGCCTCAATAATGTCCTTGGTTGCCACTCCTCGTAAGAAAGCTGTGGTAGTGGCTGTAGCCCTTGTAGAATGAGGTCTTATGTTCTGTGGAATTGGTTTTCCATGGTAGGAGTAACAGAATCTTATGCAATTTCCTATCCATTTGGAGATTGTCTGTTTGGAAATTGCTTTTCCTTCCCTTCCTGTTGCATAGGCTACTAAAAGCTGGTCAGTTTTTCTGTTACTTTTGGTTCTGTCCAGGTAGTAGCGTAACTGCCTATGTACATCCAAGGTATGCAGCAGTCTTTCCCCCCTGTTCTGTGGATTGGGAAAGAAGGTAGGTAGGTGGATTGCCTGGTTTAAAGACACTCTGGATACCACCTTAGGCATAAATGTAGGATTAGTTCTCATGGACACCCTATCTTGATGGAAGATTAGGAAGGGTTGCACTGCCATTAAGGACTGTAGTTCCGAAACCCTCCTTGCTGAGGTAATTGCCAGTAGGAAAGCAGTTTTCCATGACAGTTGTTGCAGATCTGCTGTTGCTGCTGGTTCAAACGGAGGGAGTGTCAACTTTTCTAGCACAAAGTTCAAGTCCCATGCTGGTAATGGTGGTTTCCTAGGAGGTTTTACATTCTTGATCCCTCTGAGGAACTGCCTGAGTAGAGGATGCGAAAAGACAGGTGGATCGAAGCTGTATTCTGCTGAAATAGCTGATGCATGTATCTTGATGGAGGAATAGGACAGGCCTGTATGTAGAAGCTCTGCCAAGTACTCCAGAATGTTAGCAATATCTATGTTCGACACATCTTTTCCTCTTTCAGTACTCCAAATGACAAACCTTTTCCATTTTCCTGCATAGTTCCTTCTTGTTGAAGGTCTGCGGGCTTCAAGGATAATGTCTTTAACCCTTTGGGAAAGGTCTGGGTTAGTTGCTGCTATGTGATGTTCCAGGCAGTCAGTTGCAAGGTTTTAGGTTTGGATGCACGATGTTGTAGTTGTTCTGAGTTAACATCAAAGGCATCAGGGTATTGACCACATTCTCTCGAGACATGCTCCTCAGCAATGGGTACCAGTGTTGTCTTGGCCAATTCGAGCTATCAGGATCATCCTTGGACGTTCCTCTTTGATTTTCAGTAGTACCTTGTGCATCAAGGGAAGAGGTGGAAATGCATATGCTGTCAGGCCTTTCCAGCTGAAGGATAGAGAGTCCACCTTCCATGCAAGTGGGTGGAATGTCCTTGTGCAGAATTTTTGAGCTGGTGATTGAGTGGGGATGCGAATAGATCTATTTGTGGCATTCCCCATTTCTTTGTGATGGCCTTGAAGATGTCGGGTGTAGCATCCATTCGTGAGCATCTGAGGTGGTTCTGCTTAACATGTCTGCTAGGGTGTTCTCTTTTCCGGCACAAATATTGCCTGTAACTGGATGTTGTAGCTGAGAGCCAGATTCCAAAGGTCCAAAGTCATTCTGCATAGGGGTATGAATGAGTGCCTCCCTGTTTGTTGATGTACCACATGACTGTGGTGTTGTCTGTCCTTATCATCAAATGGCCTTCTTTGAGGAATGGTCTGAATTTTGGATTGCCAGTTTTACTGCCAGCATTTCTTTTTGGTTTATGTGCAGGTGCAGCTGGTCTTGAGTCCACAATCCTTGTATGCATTTGTCCAGCATGTGCCCCCATCCTAGGTCTGAGGCGTCCGTTGTGATGGTTTGGCTTGCTCGAAAGTTGTGGAAGGGTAAGCCTGGGTTTGACTGGCATGCTTGAGCCCACCATAGGAACTCCTGTTTTAGGCATGGGATTAGTGGGATTTCTGTTTCTAAGCTGTGCCTGTGCTGAGACCATAAATTCTTTAGGTACCACTGTAGCTTTCTCATATGCAGTCTGGCATGTGGGACCAAGATTATGCATGATGCCATGAAGCCCAAGGCCTTCAGAACTTTTCTTGCTGTTAGTTTGTTCTGCTTTGTTAATGCCAAGAAGTAAAGAGGGAGCTCTTTTTGTTTTTCTGCAGTTAGGAATGCCATTTGTTTTACTGTGTCCAATTCAGCCCAAGAATGTTCTTGTTTGGGATGGTATCAGCCTTGACTTTTGTAAATTGACTGTGTATCCCAGGGCTTGTAGCAAGTAAATGACCCTTTGTAAATCTGTTGTCAGCTTGCTTTTGTTGTCCGCTTGTAACAGGCAGTCGTCCAGGTATGGATAAATTTGGATTCCTGTAGTCTGCAGTGAGCGATTACTGATGCCAGGCATTTTGTGAATACTCTGGGCAGTAGATAAGCCAAAGGGCAATGCTGAGAATTGATAATGCTCTGATCCTGCAAGAAATCTGAGGTATCTTCTGCAATTTGGTCGAATGGGGACGTGCAGGTATGCCTCCTTGAGATCTAGAGTTACCAGCCAACACTCCTTGCCCAGCATGGGAAGAAGTTGCTGTAGGGTCAGCATTTTGAATTTTGGGACAATGATGTATGTGTTTAAGACGGACAGGTCGAGAATAGGTCTCCAACTTTTCTCTTTTCTTGGTACTAGGAAGAGTCTGGAGTAGAATCCTTTGCCCTGTTCTGTTATTGGTACTCTTTCCACAGCTCTCATCTTTGTTAATTTGCTATCTGCTGTAGAGCTTCTATTTTTGATTTGGAGGTAGGTTTGGCATTCCTCTTTCACTGGTAAGGTGTGGAAGTGGAACCGGTAGCCTTGGTCTATGGTTTGCAAAATCCACTTGTCTTTTGTGATATAGTGCCAATTTTTCGAAAATAAGGCTAACTTTCCGCCTAAAGGTGCTGCTATTTGCTCCCTGGTAGGCGGTGTCAGAGCCAAGTCACTGTGATTGTCCTGTTGCAGTGGCAGTGGTTGTGTCTGTGCCTCGGTTATTGCCTTGCCACTGTCGTCCTCTGTAGGCACCTCCTCTGGATTGATTTCTGCCTCTAGAGCATCTATTCCTGCCCCTTTGGGATTTTGTGGAGTCTGGAAAGGACCAATTTTTGGCAGGCCAGTTCCTGCTAAACCTTGGGGGCTGAACCTGTAAGAAATCTTTAACTGTTTGTACAGATTTTGCCTTTTCTTCCATTTTCTTCATTACTTGCTGGGCAGGTGTACCAAATAGACTGGCCTTATCCATAGGAGCATCTAACAGCTTTGCTTTAACATGATCCGGTAAGACCTGTTCTTTCAACCATGCATGCCTTCTTATCACTGTGCCAGTCATGGCTGATCTAAATGAAGCCTCCAGTGCATCATAGCCACATTTTAAGGAATGGTTACTAACCTGTTGGATGTTATTCACCATTTCTAATACATATTTCTTATCTAAGGATATATCAGAGGACAGTTTTTTAGTTAACTGATCAAGCATAAACTCTTGGTATTGGATCATATGAAACTGACAGTTTAAAGCTCTAGCTGAGAGAGTAGCAGAGGTGTAAACTTTTTTCCCCCATCTCTCTAAGGACCTGGATTCCCTTTCAGAAGGAATAGGGTTTTTTGCTGTGGTCGAGGCTACTGCCTTAGGCCCCTGGGATATAGTTTTGGGATCTGCAAGTGGGGCCTTGTATAGGTGGTGATGAGTGTCTGGCACCCTGTAAAATCTATCTGGTTTGGCAGGGGCTGGAGGTAAAGAATCAGGAGCAGTGCAAACATCATTAAATGCATCATCCACAACAGGCAGTACAGGAGGTATAGCTAAGGGCCTATGTTGTGGTAAGTGCAGAAAAGTCCTAAGCCTTTTTCTTGAATCTGAGAAATCTTGTCCCTGCCATTGGAATTGTTCTCTCATGGCATGTAAGGTTTCCCCAAGGAAAATTCCTCTGGTGGAGAGGCAGCTGGAATGGATTCTTCAGCATCGGAATCTTCATAAGTAGAAAAAGGAGCCTGTGGCTGGTCTGTAATGTCCGAGTCATCCGCAGAATCATCAGAGGACACTGGCTCGGGGGGCTCTGCTCTAGGTCTCTTTTCTGGGGGCTGAGAGGCCCTGTCTGGGTGAGATTGGGATCCCCTAATTAAGGATATTAAATCTTTTGCCAGAGTAAGCATTTGTGAACTTGAAGTGGGCCTGTGTGAGGGGGGCTTAACAGGCACTGATTTAGCAGATTTGGCTGCTTTAGCCCTGGCAAAGGCCTTAATAGACATGGCTGCAGGAGGCCTAGCAGCACCACGTGCTGGGGTAGAGACATCCAAAGGGATGGTGTCTGATAAATCACTAGGAACCACAGTTGTAGGCAAAATTTCTGAGGCCGATTCAACTAAGGTAGCAGGAGCCTCAGTAGTAGTCATGGATTCGCTGAAGATTGACCCGGTTTTTCGGTTTCGCCGAAACCGAGACACTCATGGATTGCTTAACCGTGGATTCGCCGAAACCGCGGACCACGAGTCGGTCTTTTCTTTGCTTAACAATTTGGGTAGTCGGAGGATCCGACGGCATAATGTACGCAAAATCTGAGCCGAAAAACTGTTCAGCAAACTCCGACCGACGCCTAAGCGTTCGTCGGTTGAAGGAAGCACAGGCCGAACAGGCTGCTACGTCGTGGTCTGGGCCTAAGCAAGGCAGACAGTAAGAGTGGAAATCTTTATGAGGTATTTGTTTCCCACAAGTTAAACAGTTATTGACTTTTTCTGACATCGGCTGAGGCAAGAAAGAGTCCCCACGGGGTACTTAGCTTTTTAGAAGTCTTCGAAGTAGTATTCGGTAGTAATAATCTCTGGATCTGACCGACCAGCACTTGCGAACAGCTTCTGCTTCGGGCGCCACGCGGCAAGAAAGACTGAGGAAAATGGCGTCGGCTGATGCCTTTATACCCGAAGACCAGCAGAGATGACGTCGGGTGAAGTGCGACATCAGCGAGCGGACCCAGACTTTGGAATCCGGCCGACCGAAGGGCTGCCTGACGACAGGAGAACCCATTTGTTATGACTGCAGATGCATCCATGAAGGACATCTGTAGGGTGCTCCTGCTGGCAGGCAGCCCGAGGTCGGCCAGAATCCCAAAGTCTGGGTCCGGCGTCGGCTGTATAAGCTAGTATCCTGATGTCAGTACGCTTAGGTACATAGCCCTCAGCCGACGCCATCTTCTCCAGCCTTTCTTGCCCTAGATGTCAGAAGTCCCCAACAAATCAAAAATGAATCCAACAAGGAAACACAAATACACCACAAAAAAGGAAAAGATAGATAAACAGAGGGGATAGGAGGGAGGGAAACCCCGACTGCAACAGTGAAGACACTCGAACATCTACATTTATGGTAGGTGTACACAACTGTACTATGTTCTTCGTGTTTCACTGTTGCAGTCATAACTGTAGGGTGGAATCCCAAAGCAGTGTAGAGGGGGAGGAGGCTTTAGATAGAAGAAGGGGAGGCAAGAATACCCTGCAAGACAGCAGAGGCAAAGCCTGCCCTAGACTTAGAAAACAAGGGAGATTGTAGTGCTTGGAAAAAGTATGCACAGAACTCCAAGTGGCAGCTTCAAGATATCCTTGGTAGGGACTCCTCTGAGGAAAGCTGTAGAAGTGGCAGCTGCTCTAGTAGAATGACTTCTAATGGTCCCTGGAAACTGTTTCCCATGATGAGTGTAACAAAATCTGATTCCATAAGCAATCCATTTGGAAATAGTTTGTTTAGAAATAGGTTTTCCAAGAGAACTGGAGGCAAAGGAAACAAACAATTGGTTAGACTTTCTGAAATCTTTAGTCTTGTCCAAGTAAAATCGTAACTGTCTGTGCACATCCAATGAATGCAAAATCCTTTCCCTTTATTTTGAGGATTTGGAAAGAAAGTAGGAAGGTGAATTGTCTGATTTAAAGCCACTTTCGAAATCACCTTAGGCATGAAAGTAGGATTGGTCCTCAAGGATACTCTGTCCTGATTGAAAATAAGGTATGGTTCCACAGCCATGAGAGCTTGCAACTCTGAGACCCTTCTGGCAGAGGTCAATGCTAACAAAAGAACAGTCTTCCAGGATAGAAACTTAATATCTGAAGATGCAGCAGGCTCAAAAGGAGGCAAAGTAAGTTTTTCTAAAACATAATTAAGATCCCAGGCAGGGACAGGAGGGGTCCTTGGAGGCCGCAAATTTTTAGCCCCTCTTAAGAACTGCTTCACCAAAGGATGTGAAAAAACAGGGGGATCAGAACTGAAATGCGCAGAGATAGCAGAAGCATGAATCTTAATGGAAGAAAAGGAAAGTCCTTTAGATAAAAGTTCCGAAAGGTAAAGCAAAATAGAGGAGAGATCAGGAACCTGAGGATCAGAGCCTCGGTCCTGCATCCAAATAGAAAACCTCTTCCATTTAGAGGCATAGGATTTCCTAGTGCTAGGCCATCTAGCTTCCAAAAGAACATCCAAAACTTGTTTGGAAAGACTAGAGGAAATCAAATTCCTTTGAAGAGCCAAGCTGCCAGGCAAAGGGTCTTGAGATTGGAATGTAGTAACTGACCCTGATGCTGGGACAGAAGA
Source organism: Protopterus annectens (assembly GCF_019279795.1). NCBI lineage: Eukaryota > Metazoa > Chordata > Ceratodontiformes > Protopteridae > Protopterus > Protopterus annectens. Next base: position 560,205,298 of record NC_056746.1, read on the forward strand.
GAAGGGTACAGTGGGAGAATCCAAGGAGGCCCCGAGAACAGGCGCTTTAAGGTTGGATACCAAAACTGTCGAGGCCAATTTGGAGCAATCAAGATGAGGAACTTGGGCTTGCCCTGTTTTATCTTCAGTAGTACCCGAGGCAGTAGAGGAAGAGGAGGGAAGGCATATGCTGAAAGGCTTCTCCAGCTGAAGGACAGGGCATCCACTCTCCATGCTGTTTTGTGGAAGGACCTGGTGCAAAAGCGAGGCAGCTGATGATTGAGATGGGATGCAAACAGATCTATCTGGGGACATCCCCAAACTGCAGTAATCATGTTGAACAAGTTGGTGTCTAGCATCCATTCGTGAGGATCTGAAATGTTTCTGCTCAGGCTGTCTGCTAAGAGATTGTTTCCCTGGAATGAATTGAGCCTGGAGATGTAGATTCAAATTTAGAGCTGTGTCCCATAAACCCATAGCTAGTCTGCAAAGGGGGTATGAATGAGAACCCCCCTGCTTGTTGATGTACCACATGACCGTGGTGTTGTCTGTGCGAATTAGCAGAGGCCCTGGTTGTAAAAGGTTTTTGAAGGCTAAGAGGGCATTTTGAACTGCCAACATTTCCTTCAGATTGATGTGCCAGTGAAGATGGTCCTTTGTCCAGGTTCCCTGCTGGCAATTGTCTAGAAAGTGTGCTCCCCAAGCATAATTCGAGGCGTCCGTGGTTAGGATTTGAGTAGGTTGAGGGAGACGAAAAGGTTTTCCTTCGTTTAAAGTGCATGCCCTGGACCACCAGAGGAACTCCTTCTGAAGGCAGAGCATCAGAGGAATCAGAATATCCAGATCGTGGTAATGCTGTGACCATACACTTTTCAGATACCATTGAAGCTTTCTCATGTGAAGCCTTGCGTTTGGAATCAACAGAATGCAGGAAGCCATGTAGCCTAGAGCCTGCAGGAATTTCCTTGCAGTGAGCTGAGATAGAGTTGCCAAGGTGTTGAAAGTAGAAGCCAGCTGAGTTTGTTTTTCTGGAGTGAGGTAGGCCCTTTGTAAGGTTGTATTTAAGAGGGCTCCCAAGAATACCATTTGTTGAGAAGGGATCAAATGTGACTTTTTTATGTTCACTGAGAATCCCAGTAGGAGGAGAAGACGTTGAACAAAGTCCAGATGTTGAAGCAGAAGATCTTTGCTGTCTGCCTGAATAAGGCAGTCGTCCAAATAGGGGTAAATCTGGATCCCTGAAGTCTGCAGTAAGCCACTACTGGTGCCAGGCACTTGGTGAAGACTCTGGGCGCAGTAGATAAACCAAAGAGCAGAACAGAGAATTGAAAGTGCCTCGAACCTGCCTTGAACCTGAGGAATTTCCTGCGTTCTTGTCTGATAGGGATATGCAAATAGGCTTCCTTTAAGTCCAATGTCACCATCCAGGCGTCCTGAGAGAGCATTGGAATTAGCTGTTGCAGAGTAAGCATCTTGAACTTTGGAATTTCCAAAAAGGTGTTTAACACAGAAAGGTCCAGAATAGGTCTCCATGAGTTTTGTTTTCTGGGAACCAGAAACAGCCTTGAATAAAACCCTTTTCCCATTTCCGAGAGTGGAACAGGCTCTATGGCTCTCATGGCCAGAAGAGCATCCACTTGAGTTAAGGCCTCTGACCACTGAAGTTTTGGCAGATCTGGCCAACCGTGAGTCCTTGGCAAAGTGTGAAAGTGGAATTTGTAACCTTTTAAAATCACGTTCGATACCCATCTGTCCTGGGTAATATGAGTCCAATTTCTGTAAAAAAGAGACAGTTTTCCTCCGAGAGGGGCGTCCAGGTGAAGAGGTCCTGAAGCCCAACCGAGAGAGTCATTGAGTTTGCTATCTTTGAGATTGGGATCTGTCTTCTCCCCTTCTAGGTGAAGAAGCAGTCCATTGTCTAGATCTGTAAGAGGTCTGGCCTTGACCACGACCTCTGGAGCGCCTATATCTTCCCCTTTGAGGCCTGTCAGACGTGGGAAAGGACCAATTTTTAGAGGGCCAATTCCTGGAAAATCTAGGAGGCTGAACTTGCAAGAAATCTTTTACAGTCTGCATGGACGTTGCCTTTTCTTCCATCTTTTTAATAACTTCCTCAGCCTTAGAACCAAAAAGAACATCTTGTTGAACAGGGGCATCTAATAACTTAGCCTTAACCTGTTCAGGTAAACTTTGTTCACGAAGCCAGGCATGTCTCCTAATCACAGTACCAGAGGCAGCAGCCCTGCAAGAAGCATCCAAAGCATCAAAACCACAATGTAAGCTATGCTTGTTAACCTGTTCAGTAGCATGCAAAACATCCTGAAGTTCCTTATCCTCTGCACAAGCAGGAAGGGAAGCAAGCTTTTGCTTTAAAACAGACAAAAGAAATTGCTGATATTTAAACATATGAAACTGGCAATTTAAAGCCCTTACAGACAGGGTAGCAGAAGTATATACCTTTTTTCCCCACCTGTCTAAAGCATGAGAATCCTTCTCAGAGGGAATAGGATTTTTAGAAGTAGCAACCTTAGCAGCCTTAGAGCCCTGAGAAATAGTTTCAGGATCCGCAGAAGGGTTTTAAATAAAATAAATGAGAGTCAGGAACCCTATAAAATCTATCAGGCTTAGAAGGAGCAGAAGGCATGGAATCAGGATTCAAATTAGCCTCAGAAAAAGCATCATCTACAATGTCCAAGACAGGAGGGATAGCTAAAGGCCTATGCTGAGGAAGAAGAAGAAATTCTCTAAGCCTCTTCTTGGAAGCAGAATATTCCTGTCCTTCCCAATGAAAATGTTCCCTCATCTCATGCAAGGTTTCCCAAAAGAAAAATCCTCAGGCGGAGAGGCAGAGGGCAAAGAATCCTCAGCATCCGAATCCTCATAAGGGGGAAAGGAATAGTCCTGATCAGAGGAAGAAACAGAAGATACAGAAGCCTGGTCAGAGGAATCCAGAGTAACATCCTGTCGAGGCCTTTTCTCAGGAGGGGTGAGAACCCTAATCATTGTAAGCAAATCTTCAGCCATCCTCAATAATTGTTTTTGTGTCTTGGGAGTGGATTCAGAAGCAGCTTGAGCTGGAACTTTAGACTTAGTAGGAGTCTTTGTCTTTGCCTTTGCCTTTGAAATAGTGATGTGAGTAGGCCTGAAAACCCCCTCAGCAGCCGGTACCTGCACAGCGGTTCCGGACCCATCTGAAGGAGCGGCGTCCGAAGGTCCTGCAGCAGTTAAAATAGTGGGCCTTGATGGCTCCCCATGGGAGTCCGTATCAGCCATCGGTTCAGAAGTGGCGGACGACAGGGGCTGCAAAAGCGCCTCACTGATGACAGCCGAACCGGACGCTGGCTCCAGCTGCAACGAGTCCTGTTTGGACCTCGGAGGCCTGTCTTTGTCTTTGCGCTTCTTTTGAACTCCGGTAGTGTCCGACGACATTCTATAATTGAAGCGTCTGCCAAAATAATTTAAAGCCCAATCGTACCTGCGCTTGATAGTACGAGAGTTGAACCTGGCACAGAACCGACAACAAGAAACGTCGTGGTCAGGGCCTAAGCAAGGTAGACAGTAAGAGTGGAAATCTTTATGAAGTATTTGTTTCCCACACGCTATACAATTATTAACTTTTTCTGACATCGGAGGAACAAGAAAAGATTCTAACGGGTACTTAGCTTTGAGAAGAGAAGTAAGAACTTCGGACCGACAACAACCAAATACGCTGTTCGAAAATCGCCAACCAACGTTTTGCGAGCTGCTTTCCACCGCACGGCAAGAAAGACTGGAGAAGATGGCGCTGGCTGAGGGCTATGTACCTAAGCGTACTGACGTCAGGATACTAGCTTATACAGCCGACGCCGGACCCAGACTTTGGGATTCTGGCCGACCTCGGGCTGCCTGCCGGCAGGAGCACCCTACAGTTATGACTGCAACAGTGAAACACGAAGAACATCCAGTAAATGTTTTAAATTTTGCAACTCCTTTCCCTTTTCTTGCAGGGATTTGAGGGGTTCAGCAGATGCTTCACCAAAAAGGGCCTTATTAACTAGTGGTGCATCCAGCAACTTGGTTTGTACATCCATAAGGAGGGGTTGAAGCCTCACTCAAGAATTTCTTCGTAGCACAGAGCCTGAAGTTGCAGATTTAGAAGAGGCCTCCACTGCATCATAACTGCACTTAATGGAGTGCCTTGTCACCTGTGAGGTAGTGGAGAGAAGGAAGTTTAGTTGGGCCTTAGCAGGCGAGTCTGGTACATCAGGCAATAGGGCTGCAGCCTTAGAAAGGGTGACTAGAACAAACCTAGTCATGTAGGTTTGATAGTTTAGGGTTCTGATGTCAAGAGTGGAAGAAGTATAGACCTTCTTCCCTAGCCTATCCATAAACTTGCTGTCCTTGTCAGTAGGGAATAAAGAGGTCGAAGGCAGTAGCCTGGAGGATTTATCAGCTGAGATTGCTATGACTGCAGGATCTGGAGGAGGGTTCTTAAACAGGTACTGAGTATCCTGAGTAACTTTATAGAACCTGTCTGGGCGCTTAGAAGCTGGGGGTTGAGAATCAGGGGCTTGTGAAGCAGCCAAAAGGCATCCTGAAAGGCTGGAAGCAAGGGAGGGACTGCAGATGGCGAGGGTTGATTCATCTGAAGTAATTCAAAATACCTCTTTTTTGGTTTCTGAGACATCCGAGGCATGCCATTTGAAGTGTTATCTCATGAGAGAGATGGTATCTTCAAAAGAAGATTCTTCCCCTGGAGATTCAGCACTGATAGAGTCTTCTTCCTCAGGGGTAATGAAGTCCTTGGGGGATTTAGAGAGCAATAAGTAAGGGAGTCTTCAGAGGAGGAGTATTCTTCCTCAGACTCTAAGGCCTGTACAGGAGTAGGAGCAGGTGGATGTACCTGTGATTGTAGGGCCTGGAATGCTCTGAAAAGACTTTGGGAGAAAACTTCCCATCCAGGGGCAGATTGCTGTTCTGTAGGTTTTAATTTTTGTTTTCTCTTCAGGGGAGTTGAAGGATGGGTGGATTTAGAAGCCGATGTCTGGGAGGATTGCAGAGCAGGAATAGGCCCCTCCAACGCCATGAGCAGTGGTTCCTCCTCGCCATCAGGAACTGAGAGCTGATCGATTTCAGTGGATGTACTCAGCATTTCTGTTGGGCTGGCTTCCATTACGGTTCCTGGTTCCAACTGAGAAACAGGTGTCCGATGGGACCCTGGGCTAACATCTACCTCTAGAGTCTCACCAGACTCCTGAGGTGCAGCATGGGCATCGGGCCTAACTTTTTTTGGCCTTCTTCCTACGCGGTTCGTCGGAGGTACCTACCCCACCCTCCATACCCAACACTAGATGCCAGAGTCTCTGGATCTCTAGATAGAGTCTGAGAGCAGCCAGACGGCTGCGATGAGTATAAGGCACAAACTATTTACAAATGTCGGAAGACATATGGTCGTGGGCCTCCCCTAGACAAAACAAGCACTTATCGTGCATGTCCTTGTGTGGAATTTGTCTTCCACAAGCACACTTCCCCTTACTAGTTGACATGTACGTCT
>NC_056746.1:560215809-560225809 GCF_019279795.1 Protopterus annectens
ACTGATAAATCCAGTATTGGCCGCCAGGCCTAGTCCTTTCTGGGTACCAAGAACAGCCTTGAGTAAAAACCTTGTCCTTTTTCCTGTTCTGGTACTGTCTGAATGGCCCCCATATCCATGAGGGACGTAACCTGTTTCTGTGCCTCTGCCCATTGATTTTTTTGGCAGATCTATGCAACCATTTGCCTTTGGCAGAGTGTGGAAATGGAATCTGTATCCCTGTGATACGATGTTTAGTACTCACTTGTCCTGGACTATTAACTGCCAATTTTGAGCAAAATGTGCTAATTTTCCCCCTATGGGTGCTGCCAAAAGATAAGTGCTTGGAGTAGGCAGAAGGAAGTCATTGGGATTGCTTTCTGTAGGTTTGCGCTTTTGGAGGTGGAAGCGCCCCATTGCTTTGACCTGTATGAATCTTGCGCCTGGTATCTGGAACCCTTAGGGCGTCTGGATTTGCCCCTTTGAGCTCTGTCTGACACAGGAAAGGACCAATTTTTTGTAGACCAGTGTCTACTGAATCTTGGTGGCTGCACTTGTAAGAAGTCTTTAACAGTTTGCATAAACTTAGCTTTGTCTTCCATTTTCTTTAAAACCTCTTCTGCTTTAATGCCAAACAGAGAATCATGCTGTAAAGGTGCATCTAGCAATTTAGCTTTAACATGATCAGGCAAATTTTGTTCCTTTAACCAGGCATGCCTTCTAATCACAGAACCAGTAACTGCGGCCCTGCAGGAGGCCTCTAAGGAATCAAAACCACATTGCAAAGTATGCTTTCCAACTTGTTCAGCTGCATGCAATAATTCCTGCAACTCGTTGATTTCAGAATGTGCAGAAAATAAAATCACTTTCTGTTTCAGCAATCCCATTAACCTGTTGTTGGTACTTAAGCATATGAAATTGACAGTTTAAGGCCCTGACTGCCAAGGTTGCAGATGTATAAACCTTTTTTCCCCATCTGTCCAGTGCCCTTGAATATCTGTCAGAGGGGGTAGGATTTTTTTGCTGTTGAGGCCTTAAACTCCCTTTGGACCTTGAGAAATAGTTTCAGGATCAGCAGCAGGGTTTCTAAATAAAAATTTATGTGAGTCAGGGACCCTGTAATATCTGTCAGGCTTACTGGAAGCCGGAGGTAAGGAGTCAGGGGTCAAGCTTGACTCCGAAAACACATCATCCACAATGTCTAAAACAGGGGAATAGCTAAAGGCCTGTGCTGAGGGAGAAGGAAATCCCAGAGTCTCTTTTTTGATTCTGAGAAGTCTTGACTCTCCCAGTGAAAATGCTCCCTCAAAGTATGCAAGGTTTCTCCAAATGAATAACCTTCAGGAGGAGATGCAGATAGAATAGACTCCTTAGCATCAGAATCCTCATAGGGAGGTATAGATAATTCCTGATCAGAAGAGGAATCAGAAGAAATAGAAACCTGATCTGAAGATTCATAATCAGTGTCTTGCCTAGGCCACTTATCAGGAGGGGGGATGGGTACCCCTGATCAAGGTAACAAGGTCTTCAGCCATTTGATCATCTGTTTTTTAGGCATAGAGGCCTGTGCATGTGGCTCATGCGTCAGTTTTTTAGTCTTAGAAGTTGCTTTTGTCTTTGGTTTTGCAGCGGTCATCGATTTGATATACAAATGTTGAGGTCTGAATACACCCTCAAAAGTTGGTGCCTGCTCAGCGGCTCCGGACCCATCCGAGGGAGATGCATCCATCGGTCCAATACCCAGAGTATCTTGCGGCATGCCGGACTGCACATGGGTGTCAGTAGAGGCCTGCGACTCGAAGGTAGCGGGCATCAGGGGCTGCAAAAGCGCCTCACTGAGTACTGGCGAACCGGCGACTGGCTTAGGAGAAGCTTTGTCGTCGGTTTTGCATCTTGACTGCCTTTCTCTGTCCTTTTCTTTGCGTTTTTTTATGTACTCAGTCGGATTGCTATCAGATGACATTTCTGGGTAGTTAAATTTGTTTCCAAAATACTGTGTTGCAAAAATATACAGACGCTTAATAGTGTGTTGGTTAAATCTAGCACAAAACAGACAGCCAGGCACATTGTGATCAGGGGCTAGGCAAGGAATACAGTATAAATGGAAATCCTTATGAGATATTTGCTTCCCACAAGTAATACAATTATTAACTTTTTCTGACATCAGTAAAAAGCAAGAAAAAAAGCTTCCCCAACAGGGTTCTTAGCTTTAGTGAAGACTTCGGTCTGAAACTCAAATTCAAATATTTCAGTAGTCGGCCGACCGGCACTTGCGAAAGGCTTCTGCTTCGGGCACCGCATGGCAAGAAAGACTAAAGAAAATGGCGTCGGCTGCATGTTTTATACCCCTGACGACCTGACGTCATGGAAGAGAAGACAGCAACCGACGCAGGACTCAAGACTTTGGAATTCAGGCCGACTGAGGGCAACCTACCAGCAGATTACCCAAATGTAATGACTGCAACAGTGAAACACGAAGAACATCTGCTGAACATACATATATAATAAATCTATAATAATAAAGTATGTCAAAATAATGCAAAACATTACATCACTTCCAAACAGATCATTGTTATAGAATTTATCACCAGTAGGAAATTATCCTGCCAAGGACACTATGTACGGCCAGTATACTAAAATCTTGGGAGCCTTCCTCTCTCACAGGTGTCCAGTCTATTACATATGCGTAAGACGGTCTACAGATGCATAAGAAACATACAGGCAGAAGGGCTCTTCAGAGATTTCTTGTCCAAAAAAGACAAGACGGAGTCATAAAAAAAAAAAAAAAAAAAAAAAAAAAAAAAAAAAACTAAGAACAAGACTCAAATCAGCTGGAAAGAGAGGGGAAAGAGTATGTCCACTTCAGCCAAGGAACAGGAAAAGAAACAGGGAAAATGAGGAGAGTACATATACTGTTACAGTGATCTATTCAGATATCTACTGTTACATTAAGCACATTTGAACACAGCTGTAGAACTGCTCATTACTGGAAAGATTCCCAAAGCTTTTATACCAAGTGGGAGAAAAGCTGAGGAAAAGAGCTGAAGTCCAGAATACCCCGAAGAATGGATCTGGCAAAACCTAATCTGGCCCTAGAAAAGGCATCAATCTTGTAGTGTTTTGTAAGGGTGAGAATAGAAGATCAATAGTTCTTGAGTCAAGACCTCTGAAAATTGCACCAGACAAAGTCATAGTCCTAATAGAATGAGCTGATGACCTGACCTTGAAGGGATCTACCTTCCATGTAAAAAAGCAAAAGGTTTAATGGAAGAGAAAAAAAACTCTTCCAACACATAATTCAAATTCCAAGGTAGGGAGGAAAGATCTCCTTGGAGACTTCACATGAAGGACACCTTTTGGGAACTGTCTGATCTTAAAATGTGAATAAAGAGGTGGCTTTCACTGGTAACCAGGAATATATGGATGGCAAGTGTCCTTTATTGGAAGAGAATGCCAGTATTGAGATGGGCAGTTCAGACAAGTATGCAAGGATAATTAGGGCTACTCGATATATACGGGTCCTGTCCTTTCTTTTGGCAGTAAACGGAGAATTTCTCTTCCATGTGGAAGTTTAAAACTTTCTTGCAGCAGGTTTTCTAGCTCCTGTAATACATGTAGCATGTCCTCAGAAAAAATGCCTGAATGGTATTAAAAGCCTATCGGCCAATCTGTCAAACTGAGTTTGTGAATTTGGGATGAATGAGAGTGTCCTTTTTATTGTTTAAGTCCATCCTGTTTGGTATAATGTGGTGATTACCCTTGACTAGGTGACCTTTGACAAGGAAAAAAATGTTATATGGGTCAAAAGGGGGTCACCAACTGAATCTTTGGGTTATCCTTGACTTTCAGAACTACTTTTAGAATTAGGAGAAAGGAAAGAAAAACAAAGGAATTTCCCTTTGCAAAATACTGATATAACATCCATTTTACATACTTCTGTGCACAGAACTCTGCAGTAGAACAGTCTGAGCTGCCTGTTCAAATCTGAGTAGAACAGGTTATATGGGGATCTACATCAATGAATGGCATTTTATAGAACATGTAATTTGCCAAACCGTTCTGACTGAAATTGCGTTACGGTGGGAATCAGGAAATTATACCTTTCCCCACTGTAGTGCGATCGTGGAGCTGGTATATATAATTAGCGGGGGGTGTGGAGCTGATGAACTGCATTTCCGACTAAATGCTTTCGACAATGTGATCCTTCAATGATTTAATACAGACCCAGGGATCTCTCCACTGATGCACAATCTGTAGTAAGATATCCCTGTTTTAACATCCATTCATGACGGTCTGCCTTGGATCTGCTCAAGTAATTTGCCACCTAGTTGATCTCGGATCACAGGATCATTAAGAGGTTACAGGTTACTAGGTTAATGGCCCTGGGGCCCTTACAAACCTAACCAAGACTTTATCTCCAAAAAAAAAAAAAGAAAACTCAGTCAGCACCTGTCAATGAGGAACACAGGTGGAAGCCCTGGGACAAATTAGTGGTTTCCCATCCACTCATCTGATCAGACATAAAATGTCTGATGGAACAGACTGTGATGGACAGCAGTCTCCTACGCTCTTGTGGTTAATCTGCAGAGATGACTTTGCTATACCACATGAAAGTGGCATTATATGTCAAAACTCAAGGTTTCCTGGAGACCACAGGTGATGAACAGATTGAAGAAACCTGTCTTGTTTGGCATCTGCTTTTCTGAAATAAAAGCCAATACCCAAGGGCTCCGGCTAAGTTTGCAGATGACTGCAAGCAAGGAGTAATCACTGAATCCACAAATAATTTACCCATACTGCAGAAAGATTTGTTCCAAATAAATAACAGGTGCAAAAATCATGGACTAAAACCAAATGCCAAAAAAACGCATTACTGTATCCTTTGGGAAGTCACCTATCCCAGGGAGCTACAATATTAACAATATGTACTTAAGAGTTGACCCAGTAGTTCAGGATTTGGTAAATTATGTGGACCGTGACCTAACTTTTGACCAATGTGTCTATTATTGTAAGAAAGTTCTTCTACATTGCTCAGCTTATAAACAAAGGGATTGTCCCTTTATCTAGGGAGGTCAGTGCCCCCCCCCCTTTACTCAGCCCTCATCAGACCAGTGACTGAATATAATGCTCCTTCTGGCATGCATCGGTCAGACACCTGCAGCAACTAGAACATCCACTGAGATACTTTACTAAAAAGATACAAGGCTTAAACATTTCCTACATGGACCAACTCCCGAGTCTGTCATACAAGCTATCCTCTGACCAAATACTAATGGATTGAATAGACTGAATGAATGAAGCACTGAACAACATATCCTGACTATTCTCACGCCCAAGACCAACACAGGAAAAAACCTCTATAGCGGTTACCCTGCTGAGAAATGGAATAAACTACCTTTATACATCAGTTACTTTAGATCCAAATTCTTATTCAGGAAGGCAGTAAAAATTCACTTTAAGGAAAATAAATTATGATTTGGCTATCTTCTTCCTGGTTGACTCATCTCCCCAAGGTATCCTACTCTCTTATCTTGCTTCTAATTTTGTGAAACTCTACCTTTCTCCTTATCTCTCTTTAATACAACACTATGACTCATCTTTCCTGTGTCTCTGCTTCTATCCTGTACTCTTACAAATTCTTTTCATACTTGACCAACTCTTCCTAGTCACAGCTAACTTTTTCTGTAGAATCTTTTTAAAATTTAATGTCTATCTGTATTATTTCTTGTCTCCTCTAGTTCCTCATGCTGAAAAGTATATTCAAATTGCTTTGGATTTTAAACTTGCTATTACTTATGTTTATGTAATCTTTTGGATTACGATATGTTAAATTAATTGCATGTTTTTACTGTGGAGCTTTTCTCCCCGGGTCTCCACTGAAAAGGGGCTCTGTCCCAGTTGGACTAACCAGGTCAACAAATGTCAAATAAATTAATAAATGTACTGCACATCAGCAAGAAATACTCAGTGTAGGGATGTAAACCTTGTCTGCAACATCAACAGAATAGTTTGGAAGAACAGGCATCTCAGAGAGGATAATGTTGCTCTGGAACAGACTCCCATTACACATAAAACAAAGTTTATACCTGTCCATATTCAACCACAAATTGGATCTATGGATGGGAAACACCAGTACTTCAGGACTACCTCCTGTACTACTAATGGACAGAGGCTACTCCTAAATGCTTTACCTCATGCATGGGTCCCCTCAAATTATTTACAGTACGATTCTAATTATTCTCATGGGGTAAATACACAATTATCAACCATGCAATGGGCAAGGCCAATCTTTAACCAAATGAGAGAGGTTAATTTGAGCCCAAAAAGGGAAGCTGGCTAGGCTTAAAATGGATCACAAGGGCAGCTAGCCTAGCATTTGCGTACAAACCTATGAACCTAGAACAGCTAGCCTAAAATGGCTTACATTTCCTTGATATTCATATGCCCGCACCTCTCCTGTCATGACTATATCACATGGACTTTTTCTGTCTACAGAACAGGCTCTTCTTGCCAGGTCAGAAGCGTTGGTGGAGAGCTTCCTGATGGAGAGCTGCTTCTGGGTTGAGTTATATCTGGTTGAGCCATCAAAGGAATTTATTCTTCATGAAGCGCAACAGAAGACTTGAAAAGTTCACAGGGTGGCAGTTTTGTGCCCAAATTGACTTGATGTACCTCTGAATCTTCGCCAGGTGGAGTCTTGCGAAAGTAGCCATCTGTACTGTAGAAGCCATGTACCCAAGGACTTTCTCTCCCCTTCTCTCTCTCTCTCTCTTGTTGAAATCACTAGTAAGGGCAGAAAAGGTTGAAAATAACAAACGGTACTTTGTCGGAGAATTAATGCCAACTGCATTCAGTTAGCATACTAGAAAAAACAGCTTATGTGAAGTCAGTGGAGTGGATGTCTTCACATTTAGGGTGAAACCCAAGCAAACAAATAGATCCCTTGTGAAATGAAAATTCTGTAAAACTTTGTCTTTTGAGGAAGCCTGGAACAGCAAAATCTTCTAAAAAGGGTACACGTGAATACCCTGGAGACTGAGGAATGTTATAAACAGGGGCTAGACATTTTGTGAATGCTCTTGGGGCTGTAGGAGGACAAAAGAGTAAAGCAGAAAACTGAAAAAGACATTTCAAAGCGCAAAATATTAAGAATTTTCTGTGACAAGGATCAATAGTAATACAATAGGCTTTCAGGTCCAGGTACCCAAAATGGCTTGAGAAGTATGGCAGGCAGAAGACTTGGGGAGTCTTAGAAAAGTGTTAAGGACTGAACTTCAAACTGGGTCTCTAAGTGCCCTCTTTTATTGGAACAAGAATAACCCTGAATAAACTTCCTGCCCTTTTTTGGCAAAAGCAGACAAGTTCTATGGTTCTCTGTTGGTACAGATCTTGTAGAACTGGCAGAATCAAGTGTATGTGGTATGGGGGAACCTGATGAATCCCACATGGAAGAGGGGGAAGGCACCAACTTACTTTGTAGCATTTCTGAATTATGCTGAGAACTTATTCATCTGGTTATCAATCTCAACAGTACCAGGGAGTGAGAAAGTTTACCTGAAAAACATGAGAGGGGTAGGTTGAGGTGGAGAGGTGGGGATGGAGATAATCAGGAGATATGTTTACATTTATACTGAGATTTTTGATCTTTGTGAAAGAAGGGTTAAGCTTTTGAGGGTTAATGCCACTGGAATTTAGGCACAGGGAAGAGGATTACAACTAAATCTCCACTGCCTTTTGCTCTCTTCCTCCTTTCTTCAGACACATCTAAATCCTCGACAGATGACAATTTTGCCTTCTGAATCTTTTTTTCTACTTGGAATATTTTTGTTGCCACCTCCCAAAAATATCACTAACTTCTGTCAGTGGTTCTTCAGGCACTCTTTCCACTAAGTTTAAGCCAATAAATCTGTTCATCACCTACTCTAAATGAAGGAAAAACTTTGCTCAGCTTTCATCTAATTGGCCTGAAGGCTTTTCTTGATATTTTTTTAATTTAAATTCTAAACTCTGCAGTAAGAGAGGCTGAGGGTCTGATCCACAATCAGCAACAGGTCTTGTTTTCCCTGATAGTACAGAGCTCATCCATCTCTGACTGCAGAATATGCAGTCAAGATTTTAGTTTTTACCATCGGATAATATCCATGTGTAAAGCATTATCTCATACTGAGCAGACTGTACTATGACTAGTAAATTACCTTGTTAGAATTTTAGTATTCTATGTCTCAAATTCATTTCATACTCCAAGGTCAAACTTTCCCATTATTTCAGTTGCTCTTTGACGGCAAACAGTAACATTCCAATCACCTATAATGAATGAACGCATGAATGAATTATCTTTTTCTGTGTGTTATATCCAGAAGGTGCTGCTGATCTCCATAAAACTAGTCAACTTTCTCCATGTTTTATCTGTAGATGGAACAGTAACTTGCATAAATGTAAAGTTTAATGGCTTGACTTACAGTCTGAGATCATTCTATCAATGCCTGGAATGCAACTAGATACTGATTTTCATACCTTTTTCTTAATTATGAATCTCCTTCATTTGCTCTAAGATTACTATCCTAAGCACAAGCTCCGATAACTATCCGATGTAAAATGACTCATTACAGTCAACTTCATTCACTAATTCTCAAGATAAGGACTACTGCTATCTCATTCTTAACCACATCAGGTTTACCTTGGTTCATACCGCTAATGTTCTCAAATTCCAATGATGCTTAGTTCTTAGCAGCATCAGATTTTTCTCATGTCTCAGAGCACCTCAGCAAATGGACATCGTTTCGATTTTAATCTATCCACTTCATAAACTCTACTACTACTTAAATTTGGCCCCTGTTACTCACAAGAACTATGTTTGACACTTTCAGAGACTGCAGAGGTCTCATCTTCCTCATTTTTAAAGTGCCTCTGCACTTTCATTAACATGGCTTTCTTTGGAAAAATACAACAATGATTGCTATTACCTAATCCAATGGATCATATTCAATCTGACTTCTCTGCCATGACTTACATATTTATTTAAAGTTGGTTACTGGGATGGCCCAACCCAATCAATAAAGACCTTTTACAGTGGTGGCCCAAAACAGAAAAGCTCCAATAACAATTTTTGGAAAATGAAAAGCAAACAATATTCCATTACCATTTTGCAGGTATTGTACAGCCCTACATAAATCATAGTTTCCTTGAGATGTACAAGCCCCTTCAACATGACAAGGTAATGGCACATAATAGGGTAACCTTAATAGTGGACAACAAATCCACATTTTTGGAAGTCAGTGGTGTACTTGTGCCAGCCTCATAACAGCTTAATGAAGAATGCATGATTCTGTGAGCAAAACACAAGGATTCCTTTAATAACTCCTTTCGCTTATAATGCCTTTCATCTTCCTCAAATCTCTTGGCCCCATTTGAATGGCAAATATTTACTTTTTTGACTTTAATTTTTTTTTTGAGGCATTTTCTGTAAATGGATTTGAAGCAAAGTCTTCTTAGATTCATCCCTTATTTAAATATAGGATAGTGCTCATACTTTTCAACATTATATTCAAGATCCAACAAAAACAAATGCTGTGTATGGAAATCTGTCAATGGAAATCTGTCAATGTTGTCTATCAACCACAAGCACACATGCTAATTATTTTTGTAGAAACAATTCAATTATTTCCCTGTACAAGAATATGTACAAAGGTCATAAGAAAGACAAAAAAGGAAAATTATCTATACAAGTTAGTACACATTTTTGTCTTTCTATTTGTGCTGGAATACTTAAAGAACTCTCGAAGGGAATCTCCTGCCTTCTAACTTGAATTCGAAGCAAGTGGGACAATTAAACTGGTTCATTAGGCATTTGCAACTCTGGCCAAGAGCAAAGAAAGAGGATACCCCATATGTTATGATTTACTATTGTACTGGTCCTTCCCACAGACTTCAAGTTCTAGGTACTTCAACCTAACACACTAACCACTGAGTTATGACAAAGGCACATACATGTATATGTATGTGAGTGTATATACATTTATTA
>NC_056746.1:560228309-560320809 GCF_019279795.1 Protopterus annectens
TACTGTAATCATTTCCTAGCAGCGTTCTTAAATTAAAGGCATTCTTGTAAGCAAATCAGTGGGTAGACTAGCTAACAAGTATGTGTTTTTTTAAAATAATAATAATGATAGTACTTTGCCGTTATACCCCTACCACGTCTTCGCGCCACTGGTGCTGCTGCCTTTTTTGTTTCTTCAGTTTTCCTGTTGGCATGTCATTTAAATATTTGTAAGGTTTATTTTACAGTAACATTTTGCTTTTTTTTTTTTTATGTTGTTTCCTATTTCCTACGATGTATGATGGTCCGATTCTTAGCCTGTTTTTCAAATATGGGAATTCCACCCGAGCTCTTGGCAGCATATCTCTCAACGAATCGGGGACAATCATGACCCTTTTAAAACTTTTTTTTTTTTTTTTTTAACTTTTTTCTGTTAATTCGAGAGACAATGACAGAATAAGAGAAAGCAAATTAATATACATTTTCTGACAGTCTATAATTCTTGAACTATAGGCATTAAGTGTAATTTACCATTTCTGGAAAAGTCTCCATTTTTTTTTGGGGGGGGGGGGGGGATTAAGAGAGAGAGACTGAAATCTTCCGTGAAAAACAGGTGTATATGAGAGGCAAAATGTTACTGTAAAATAAACCTTACAAATATTTAGATGACGTGCCAACAGGAAAACTCAAGATAAGTGGTAGTCTACTTAACGCCGAAAGTGTGATAAGAAACCTTGGGACACAGGTGGACAGTAGTCTCTCCTTTAATAATCACATCGCCACAGTGTCAGGAAATCCTTCTACGTGGCTCATCTTATCACAAAAGGTTTCTTATCCAGAAAAAAAAAAGAGGTCATTGTTCCCCTTTACTCATCACTCGTTAGACCCATTATAGAATACAACACCCCCTTTTGGTATGCATCTCACAAGACATCTACAACAACTGGAAAGGCCACAGAAATACCTCACAAAGAGGATTACTGGCCTCAAACAGATGCCCTACGCAGACCATAACTCCAGCTTTATTGCGTCACATATCGCCTACTCAGAGGCGATCTCTGCCTAACATACAAAGCTATGTCAAACACAGAGCTGTTGGACATGCTCCACTTGAAATCCCAATCCCTCCGAGCTACACGCTCTAGGGACCTAAACCTTGTCACCACAATAAAAAGAACATGCTGGAAGGATAGATTCTTGTCCCAGAGACTTCCCATACTCTGGAACAGACTACCTATCTATGTCAGAGCTCTTCATTAGCACTCCAAGAAAAATTTTGATGATTGGATGGGAAATGGGAAATTCACCCCAGGGATCACTTCTGTGGCTCTGCTCGACAGGGGCACAGGAAAATAATTTCTTGGGTGGCGAAAGCAAGGGTACATTTTTGGCTAGGCTTATATAGGCCCTAGGGCCAATAGCCTAGGACCTACCTATGAAATGAAAAAGGCATGTGCCCGCTTAAAAGGCATCACAAAGTGACCAAAATACTATCACACCTCTCTAGTGTACCTCATTATAACTACCACTTCTCATTTTTAAGTCTTATAAAGTTAATGCTCTTGGCAGTCCCACACTGAAACGGCCCATCACATACAGTTTCAAGAACTGTTTTAACCCATATACATAGAATATTAATAGGATTCAGTATTCACAAAGTACAAAGTGAAATATTTTAACCATCCTGTGAGCTTCTTACCTATTAGTTACTTGTTTGTATGTATTCCACATAAGGCGAGGTAATTAGTGTTCCATATTTTGGAGCTAGATGGTTGTGGGCTATAGCCGTTGCTGCAAAAAGATACACACCAAACAAAATCGGCCACATTAGCAGTTAAAACTGAACTCCAAGTTGCAGCCTCCAAAATTTCCTTGGTAGGTACTCCTCTGAGAAAGGCTGTTGAAGTGGCTCTTGCCCTGGTGGAATGTGGCCTAAAGGTATTTGGGACTGATTTTCCATGCTGTGTGTAGCAGTAATGAATACAGTGTCCTATCCATTTGGATATAGTCTGTGTTGACATAGCCTTGCCCTGTGATCCTGCAGAATATGCTACAAACAGTTGCTCAGTTTTCCTGAAAGCTTTTGTTTTGTCCAAGTAGAAGCGTAGCTGCCTGTGTATGTCCAAAGAATGCAGAAGTTTCTCCCCTTTATTCTGGGGGTTTGGATAAAAAGTTGGCAAATGGATGGTTTGGTTAAGAGCCACACTAGATATCACCTTTGGCATAAAGGTAGGGTTTGTCCTTAAAGAAACCCTGTCCTGATGAAAAATTATAAAAGGTTCCACTGCCATTAATGCCTGTAGCTCTGAGACCCTTCGTGCTGAAGTTACTGCCAGGAGCAGAGCTGTTTTCCATGATAAATATTTTAGATCGGCTGCACTGGCTGGCTCAAAAGGTGGTAGGGTCAGTTTTTCCAAAACGAAATTGAGGTCCAAAGTTGGTGTTGGTGCTCTCCGAGGCGGTCTTATGTTTTTAGCCCCTCTGAGGTACTGCTTTAGCAAGGGATGAGAGAATAAAGGAGGATCCGTTTTGTAATGTGCTGAAATGGCAGAGGTGTGGATCTTAATTGATGCGAAGGATAGGCCTCTGTCCAGCATCTCAGTTAAGTATTGTAAAATCTGAGGAATGTTTGGAACAAGAGGGGTCAAGGCTTTGAGCCTGGTTCCAGGCGCAGAATCTCTTCCATTTTTCTGAATAAGCTTTCCTGGTGCTAGGCCTCCTGGCCTCCAAAATGACATCCATAACAGCTTTAGAGTGAGGTGTTGCCTGTTTGACTAATGTATCTGCCATGCAGCCAGGTATAGGGTTTTGAGCTGACCATGCAGGATCTGATTGTTTTGTTGAGTCAGAAGGTGTGGAATTTGAGGCAAAATCCATGGTGGGCCTTGAGCAAAGTTCCTTAAGATAGAGTACCAGTGCTGGTGTGGCCAGTCTGGAGCAATCAGGATCATCTGTGTTTTTTCTGGTCTGGCTTTTAGGAGTACCTTTGAAAGGAGAGGCAGTGGTGGGGAAGGCATAAACTTTTAGGTTTCCCCAGCTGAACAAAAGAGCATCCACTTTCCATGCTCGTTTGTGATAAGTCCTTGTGCAGAATTTTTGCAGTTGGCAATTCAGTGGGGAGGCAAAAAGATCTATGTCTGGGCATCCCCATTTTTGCGTTACCATGCTGAAGATTTGTGGATTCAATTTCCATTTGTGAGGGTCCATGATATTTCTGCTTAGATCGTCTGCCAGAGTATTTTTCTTTCCTGGCAGGAATTGTGCTTGCAGGTGAACTTGATACGTTAGAGCTGTGTTCCACAAGGTCATGGCTTGCCTGCATAGGGGATAATAATGAGTGCCCCCTTGCTTGTTTATGTACTACATTACTGTGGTGTTGTCTGTCTTTAGTAATAATTGTCCTGGATGCAGAAGGTCCTTGAAAGCTGTTAGGGCATTTTGAACAGACAACATCTCTTTTTGATTGATGTGAAGATGCATCTGGTCTGTGGTCCACTTGCCCTAAATGCATTTGCCTGCCATGTGTGCTCCTCCCCAGGCGTAATCCGAAGCATCTGTTGTTAGAGTTTGCTTGGCTGTGGGTTGGGTAAAAGGCTGACCCTTGTTTAGGTGACATGCCTGTGCCCACCATCGAAACTCCTGTTGTAGGCAGGGAATCATTGGTATTACTGCTTCTAAACTGTGAGTGTTGAGTCCAAACACTATTTAGGTACCATTGTAATTTCCTCATATGCAGTCTGGCATATGGCAGGATGCCATGAATCCCAGGGCCTGCAGAATTTTTCTTGCAGGGAGATGGGACTTTTTTTGCCAGTAATTGAAAATATTGAGTTAGTTGAACTTGTTTGTCTGGCGTGAGGTAAGCCATCTGGGCCACTGTATTTAAGCTGGCACCCAGGAATATAATCTGTTGCGAGGCACTAGTTTTGACTTCTTTTCATTTACTGTGTACCCTAGAGAAATTAGCAACCTTTTTACAAATGCCAGATGCTGTAGAAGCATGTCCTTTGTCTCTGTTTGAATGAGGCAGTCGTCCAGGTATGGATATATTTGAATTCCTTTTTGTCTGCAAAATGCAATTACTGGTGCCAGGCACTTTGTGAAGACTCTGGGCGCAGTAGATAAGCCAGAGTGCAGAGAATTGGTAGTGCACTGTACCAGCTTTGAATCTGAGGTATCTTCTGCAATTTTGTCTGATAGGGACATGCAGGTATGCCTCTTTGAGGTCCAGAGTAACAAGCCAAGCCTTCTTGACCAGCATGTGTAGAAGCTGCTGTAATGTCAACATTTTGAATTTTGACTTTTGGAATATCCAGTTAAGTATTCAGAATTGAAAGGTCTAGTATGGGCCTCCAGGCCTTGTCCTTTCTGGGGACCAGGAAGAGTCTTGAGTAAAATCCTTGACCTTGTTCCCGTTGTGGTACTTTTTGAATAGCTTCAAATAACACAAACTTTTTGAATAGCTCTCATGTCCATGAGGGCTGAAATTTGTTTTTGTGCCTCTGCCCATTGATTCTGTGGCAGGTCTGGCATTCCTTTTAGCCTTGGTAAAGTATGAAAGTGGAACCTGTAACCTTGAGACACAATATTCAGGACCCATTTGTCTTGGATGATTGTTTGCCAGTTTTGAGAAAAAAGTGCTAGTTTTCCCCCAAAGGGGGCTTCCAAAAGGGAAGTGCTTGGCGTACGAAGGGGAAAGTCATTGTGACTGTTTCCTGTAAGGTTGAGACTTGTCCTCACCTCCTTTTGGGGTTGAGGTGCCCCACTGTCGTCTGTTTGAGCCTTGGGGTTGAGATCTGCCTCTTGGGCGTCTGTATCTGCCTCTCTGTGGCCTGTCTGACACTGGAAAGGACCAATTCTTTGTTGGCCAATTTCTGCTAAACCAAGGTGGCTGTACCTGTAAGAAATCCTTGACTGTTTGCATAGATTTAGCTTTATCTTCCACTTTCTTTAACACCTCTTCTGCCTTAACACCAAACAAGGTATCATGCTGTAAAGGAGCATCCAATAATTTTGCCTTAACATGATCAGGTAAACTCTGTTCTTTTAACCAAGCATGTCTTCGAATCACAGAACCTGTAAACTGAGGCTCTACAAGAGGCCTCTAAAGAATCAAAACCACATTGCAGAGTATGTTTTCCCACCTGTTCAACTGCATGCAATAAATCCTGCATTTCTTTACAATTAGGAGCTTCTGAGCTTGCAAGCATTTTCTGTTTTAACTGAGCCATTAAATATTGTTCGTACTTAAGCATGTGAAACTGGCAATTTAAAGCTCTTACTGCTAAAGTTGCATAAGTGTATACTTTCTTTCCCCATCTATCCAAAGCTCTGGAATCTGTCAGAGGGTACTGGATTTTTTGCAATGGAAGCCTTAACCCCTTTTGGACCCTGGGAAATAGTTTGTGGATCAGCAGAAGGGTTTTTGTAAAGAAACTTGAGAGTCAGGGACTCTATAATACCTATCTGGCTTGGCTGGAGCAGGTGGCAAAGAATCAGGAGATAAGCTGGATTCAGAGAACTCATCATTCACAATGTCTAGCACAGGGGGAATAGCCAGCGGCCTGTGCTGAGGCAATAAAAGGAAATCCCTGAGCCTTTTCTTGGATTCTGAGTAATCCTGACTTTCCCAATGGAAATGCTCCCTCATGGTATGCAATGTTTCCCCAAAAGAGTAATCCTCAGGAGGAGAGGCTCAAGGGATAGATTATTCAGCATCAGAGTCCTCATAGGGGGGTAGAGAGCATCACTGATCTGAAGAGGAATCAGAGGAAATGGAAACCTGATCAGAGGAATCATAGTCTGTATCCTGCCTAGGCCTTTTCTCAGGAGGGGGATGGGAACCCCTGATTAGAGTAATGAGGTCTTCGGCCATTTTAAGCATCTGTTTCATAGGCATGGAGGACTGTCCAGGAGAATGCTGTACTTGTTTCTTTGTCTTTAATGGTACCTTTGTCTTGGCTGTTGTTTTAATGGTAAGTTGTGAAGGTCTGAAAACACCCTCAGAAGCCAATGCCTGCTCAGCGGCTCTGGACCCATCTGAGGGATTAGTTTCCGTAGGCCCAATACCTTGAGTTTCCAGAGGCCTAGTTGTCTCCACGTGGGAGTCGGAAGCGGCCTGTGGCTCTGAGGTAGCGGGTGTCAGGGGCTACGAAAGCACCTCACTGAGAACCGGCGACTGGCCTAGAAGAGGTTTCATCGTCGGTTTTGGACCTCGGATGCCTGACTTTATCCTTGTCTTTGTGTTTTTTCGGTATTGAGGTAGTCGGTTGATCCGACGACATAGTATAATTGAACCTTCGGCCAAAGTAGTGCAAAGCAAAATCAAAACGTCTTTTTATAGTGCGTTTGTTAAATCTAGCACAAAACCGACAACTACTGACGTCGTGATCAGGGCCTAGGCATGGAATACAGTAAGAGTGGAAGTCCTTATGAGGTATTTGCTTCCCACAAGAAATACAATTATTAACTTTTTCTGACATCGGTCTGAGGCAAGAAAAAAGTTTCCCCAACGGGGTACTTACCTTTATTGAAGACTTCGGATCTGAAATTAGACTTCGGAAATCTCAGGAGTCGGCCGACCGGCACTTGCAAACTGCTTCTGCTTCGGGTACCGCGCGGCAAGAAAGACTGGAGAAAATGGCGTCGGATGCATCTTATATACCCCTGGCGCACTGACATCAGGGAAGAAGCGACAGCAACCGACGCCGGACCAAGACTTTGGAACTCTGGCCGACTGCGGGACCGCCTGACGGCAGGATAACCCAAGTGTAATGACTGCAGCAGTGTAACACGATGAACATCTGGATGGGGAACAGAAAATACACTCCCTCTCCGCGTCAAGCAGAGTACCTCATTAACCCTTTTCAAATGCAACCTGGATAACTGGATGGGGAATAGAAAATACACCTCTGAGATTCCACCTGTGTCCCTGCTGGACAGGGGCATTGGGTGTTGACTTGTCAGAACATGGGCTAAGTTCTTGGCTAGGCTTGTAAGGGTCTCAGGGCCAATAGCCTAGTAACTTCCTATGATCCTATGAAACCTGTAGTTAACTACTGGACCTGAGCATTCTAGGAAACCTAACCTTGTGGGGAGGGATGAATGAGAAGTACCTGCTGTATTTGAAGTTGATAGAAGATGCAAAGATATATATATATATATATATATATATATATATATATATATATATATATATATATATATAGATATATATATAGATATATATATATATATATATATATATATATTCATACATATACACATACATACACATACATACAATACACACACACATGTACAGTGTATATAAAAAGTGTGCACACACCTGTTAAAATGTCAGGTTTTTGTGATATAAAAAATGAGACCACAATACATTTCAAAACTATTCCCACTTTAAATGTGACCTATAACCTGTACAATTCAATTGAAAAACTAATCGGTTAGTGGAAAAAATATAAAAAATAAAAAAAATGTACAATACGCTGGGGTTGCATAAGCATGTACACCCTTAAACTAATACTTTGTTGAAGCACCTTTCAATTTAAATTACAGCAGTCAGTCTTCTTGGGTAGGAGTCTATCAGCATGATACATCTTTACTTGGCAATATTTGCCCTCTCTTCCTTGCAAAAGCACTCCATGCCTGTCAAGATTGCAAGGGCATCTCTTGTGCACAGCCCTCTTCAGGTCACCCCACAGATTTTTCTAGTGGATTTAGGTCTGGGCTGTGGCTGGGCCATTCCAAAACTTCAATTTTCTTCTGGTGAAGCCATTCTTTTGTTGATTTGGATGTATGCTTGGGGTCATTGCAGTGTTGAAAGGTGACATGCCTCTTCATCTTCAGCGTTCTAGCAGAGGCCTGAAGGTTTTGAGCCAAAAGTGACTGCTATTTGGAAAAGTTCATAATTCCCTCCACCTTGACTAAAACCCCAGTTCCAGCTAAAGAAAAGCCATCCCAAAGCATGATACTGCCACCACCATGTTTCACGGTGGGGATGGTGTTCTTTTGGTGATGCAAAGTGTTGTTTTTGCACCAAATACCTTTTGGAATTGTGGTCAAAAAGTTCAGTCTTGGTCTCATTAGATCATAACACATTTTCCAATATGCTTTTGGGAGACTTGATGTATTGTTTTGTAAATTTTAGCCGGGCTTGGATGTTTTTCTGTGTTAGATAAGGCTTCCATCTTGCAACTCTACCCCATAGTCCAGACATATGAAGAATACGGGAGATGTTGTCACATGAAGTACACAACCAATACTTGCCAGAAATTCCTGCAGCTCCTTCAGTGTTGCTGTAGGTCTCTTGGCAGCCTCCCTGACCAGTTTTTGTCTTGTCTTTTCATCAATTTTGGAGGGACGTCCAGTTTTTTGCAACGTCACTGTTGTCCCATATTTTCTCCACTTTTTGATGACAGTCTTCACTGTGTTCCATGGTATATCCAATGCTGTGGAAATTTTTTTGTACCTTTCTCCTGACTCACACCTTTCAACAATGAGATCCCTTTGATGCTTTGTAAGCTCTCTGCGAACCATGGCATTTGCTGTAGCAGGCAACTGAGTAAATGTCAGGAAAAATCCTACTAGGACAGCTGAACTTTATTTGGTATTAGTTTAAGGGTGTGCACACACAACAAAGTATTAGTTTAAGGGTGTGCACAGTTAGGCAACCAGCGTATTGTATGTTGTTTTTATTTTTTATATTTTTTTCCCCTAACAGATTTGCTTGTTTTTCAACTGAATTGTACAGGTTACAGGTCACATTAAAGGTGGGAAAAGTTCTGAAATGATTTATTGTGGTCTCATTTTTTTTTATATTTTTTATTTATTTTTTTATTTATTTTATTTTACATTTGTTAACCGGTCTGGTCTAACTGGATATATGTCCATTTTCAGTAGAGGCTCCAAGGCACATTCAGTAAAACACAGCAAATAAAATTACACTATTTTTGTATATACAGAGGACATTTCAGATTAACACACTATACAATAAGGACAGAAATCATAGCAGAGAAAAATGTAGGAACACTACAGCATACAGGTGCAGTACAAAATAAGTGGGAGACCGTTTATTTTATAACAACATGATAAAGAGAGTTCCCTTTGAAAGTATCCACAGGGGAAGAGTTGAACAAGGAAAAGGAAAAAGAGGTAACAAGTTGTTAAGGAGGTAAATGGGAACAGTTAATGAGAAGTTTAGGGTAAGCAGAGGATATTTAAGTTAGGGTAGGTAACTAGTCCGGCTTAGTACAGGGGCATAACCAGTGTGTTCTGAGGTGAAGTTTCAGTTTTTTTTTTTTTTTTTTTTTTTTTTTTTATTTGAAGAGTGCATTAAGGGAAAGTGAGGACAGGTCACTGGGGAGAAGGTTCCAGGATTTTCCAAGTGAATTAGAGGAGAGAGAATCGCCATCTCTATTTTTGGATTTAGAAGTGCTTACCAGAAATTTCTGAGAGGAACGCAAGGACTTCAGGTTATTGTAGGGGGTTATGAGGGTAGTTAGAGTAGGAGTTTTGCAAGGTTGAAGAGTCTTATGGGCAATAGTGAGTTGATGGTATTTAAATCAGATTCTGCAGTTCCAGCCATTCAAGCTGCTTTAAGTTAAGGCAATGGTGATTTCTAAAAGGGTTGCCAGTAGCAAATATGGCTATGTTGTTATAGGAGATTTCCATCTTGTTGAGGTTATTCTTAGATAGTTTAGTAAAAATGGGTGAGGCATAGAGAAGAGTAGAGATTAGATGAGTGTGTGCAATAGTTTTTCTGGCAATGGGTGAAAGGAATGATTTAATCCTGTAGAGGGCGCCAAGTTTTTATTGACAGTTTTTATGGAATTGTTGATGTGGACGCCAAAGTTAAGGTTATTGTCAATGGTGATTCCTAGCAGTTTGGTAGTGGGGTCAGGAGATATAATGGTGCCATTAGTGGATGTGACAGAAAAATCAATAAGAGAGGACTTAAGAGTAGGATTGAAAAGGAGTAGTTTAGTTTTATGGGGGTTCAAGAGAAGGCATCGCTGTGTGAATCATTGTTCAACTGTGTTAAATACTTTCTGGGTAAGGAAGTGGAGGTCAGCAGTATATCACAAAAACCTGGCATTTTAACAAGGGTGTGTACACGTTTTATATCCATCCACTGTATATATACACATTAGATATATATATATACATATATATATACATACATACATACATATATATATATATATATATATATATATATATATATATATATACACACACACACACACACACACACACACACACACACACACACACACACACACACACACACACACACACACACACACACACACACACACACACACACACACACACACAAAAATCTTTAAGACCATTTTAAATGTATACTAGCTAAACATACAGGTGTTTGAGACTACTTATCAAAAATTACAGTGAGAAACTTCATCTCTTACCTTAGCGTCTCTCGAGCTGTATATCCTGAGCCAATCAGAATAGACTCATCAAATAATTTATCCATGCACGGAATAAATTCTGTGACAAAGAGGGAAAAAGATAATCAGAAAACTCAGCAAAAAAAAAAAAAAAGTTATATACACACCATAATGTTCCAGATTTGTTGCTTTTCATTTGTCTTCAACCTGTGGGAATACAGATCTGGTACGGATCCGACTCGGCCACATTTTCCAGCATCGGATCCAAACTCCTCCCCTACCCATAATGTCCTTGCCTCCCTCCAACCCTCATATTGAGTTTGCTGCAAACAGTAGCACCCCCAACCTAACCATGTGCCTAACATTCTGGCAGTAGCACCAAAAAGCACCATAAGGAAGACAAAGGCTCACCAGAGTAGGGTCTACACCTCTTCCATCCAGTCCACAACACAGCCCACATAAGGCAGGGGGGGGAAGAGGGAGGGATAGCTGAAGACAAATGAAAAGCAAGAACTCAGATGGAATGTTATGGTGAGTGCATAACTTTTTTTTTATCTGAAGTTGTTGTTTTCATTTGTTCTTCAAACTGTGGGACAGAGTCTCCAGCTACCAAAAGACCCTGGGAGGTCCTCACAGAATGCCCTGTCTCTGTACAGGAGATCCAACTTATAATGTGAAAAAAATGTGTGTGATGATGCCCAAGTAGCTGCAGAGCAAGTGTCATCCAAAGAAACCCTAGACCAAAATGCTGCTGAAGTAGCCACAGACCTGCTAGAATGCACCCCGACATGACCTGGTGGAGATAATCCTTTGGCTTTACAGGGCAAAGCTATGCAGTGAGAGATCTATCTAATGAGCAGTAGTTACCTTAGAAACAGGTTTTCCTAAGAAAGGCTTAGAAAAGGGAACAAAAAGCTGATCAGACTTACGAAAGGACTTTGTTCTATGCAAACAGAAATGCAGTTGCCTATGAACATCAAGCAAATGCAATTTATACTCTTTATTCTGGAAGTTCAGAAAGAAAACAAAGAGATTGATGACCTGCTTAATGTTGGATTCTGAAGACACTCTCGGAAGAAATGAAGGATTTGCCTGTAAGGAAACCCTGTCTTTATGAAACACCATGCAAGGGGGCTTGACAGATATGGCCTGAATCTCAGATACCCTTTTGGCCGAAGTAACGGCGACCAGATAGGCTGTTTTCCAAGACAGGAATTGCAAATCTACTGTAGCTGCTGGTTCAAAAGGGGAAGAAACCAAGGCTTGTAGGACTAGCGTAAGATCCCAAGGAGGCATAGGGTCTTTAACTGGAGGCCTAAGTAAAAAGGTACCTATCAAAAAGGCTTTACAAAGTTTGGAAGAAGCTAAGAAAGCCAAATTGTCTCTATGGAAATTGGAGATAGCTGCCAACTGTACATTTACCGTAGAAAAGCTGGCACACTGCTGAAAAATATCTGCCAGAAACTCCAAAATGGCAGGGATTGGAACAATGAAAGGGTCCAAAATCACGCTGAGAAGCCCATATCGAGAAACATTTCCACTTACTGGAATAAACCTTCCTAGTGGAAGATTTATGAGCCACTGCCAAAAATCTTCTTAACAGAATACAACCCAGGAGTCTTAGCTATCACTGGAACTGGAGCAGCCAAGCCGTGAGCTTCAGACTGATTAGATCTGATGGATGTGAGACCAGATCCGGAACCAGATGCAATGTCAAAGTAGGACACACTGCATGAGGCCACAGAGAGGGGAAAGTACAGTTTTGTACTACCATAAATGTAGATGTTCGAGTGCTAATACAGCTGCAGACATAACAGATGGGTTCTCCTGCCGTCAGGCGGGTCCTCGGTCGGCTGAATTCCAAAGTCTAGGTCCGGCGTCGGTTGTCGTCGCTTTCTTTCCTGACGTCAGTGCGACAGGGGTATGTAAGACACAGCCGACGCCATTTTCTTCAGTCTTTCTTGCCCCAGATGTCAGGTGCCCCCAGAAGGAAGGCAATATATAAAAAAATATATATATATAAAAAAAATATATATATATATATATATATATATATATATATATATATATATATATATAATCATGCATTGCAATACAATCAAAAACCAGTAGTTGCAAGCAAATACACCATAGAAGGATAACCCAATCAAGTTGTAAGATGAGGAGTTAGCCACTAGGTCTGTACCCAGAGCGGAAGGACGGACGGAAACCTGGACTGCAGCTGTATTAGCACTCTAACATCTACATTTATGGTAGGTACAAAACTGTACTATGTTCATCGTGCATACAGCTGCAGTCATAACAGATGGGTAGAATCCCAAAGCTAAGCACAGGGTGGTAGGCACTAGGTGGAACTGGGAGGAGCCAGAATGCCCTGCAACACAGCAGTGGCAAAGCCTGCTCTAGTTTTGGAGTATAAAGGTAGGTGGTAGTGTTTAGTGAAGGTATGCACAGAACTCCAAGTGGCTGCCTCCAAAATATCCTTGGTAGGGACTCCTCTGAGGAAGGTTGCAGAGGTAGCTGTGGCCCTTGTGGAGTGGGATCGGATGCCTGCAGGTACAGATTTACCATGAAAGGAGTAACAAAACCGTATGCAGTGGCCGATACATTTCGAAATTGTCAGTTTGGAAATTGGCTTCCCTTGAGCTCCTACAGCATAGGACACAAAGAGTTGTTCTGATTTCCTGAAAGACTTTGTTCTGTCCAAATAGTAACGTAGCTGTCTATGGATGTCTAAGGAATGTAGCAGCCTTTCCCTTTTGTTTTGAGGATTGGGGTAAAAGGTAGGTAAGTGTATGGCATGATTTAAAGCTACCCTGGATACTACCTTAGGCATAAATGACGGGTTGGTTCGTAGGGAAACCCTGTCCTGATGGAAGATGAGAAAGGGCTGCACAGCCATGAGAGCTTGTAGTTCCGAAACCCTACGAGCTGAGGTAATGGCCAGAAGGAAAGCTGTTTTCCAGGACAAATATTGCAAATCTGTTGAGGCAGCTGGTTCAAAGGGAGGCAATGTTAATTTTTCTAGAATGTAATTAAGATCCCAGGCTGGTATTGGTTGTTTCCTTGGAGGTCTTATATTCTTAGCCCCTCTGAGGAACTGTCTTAAGAGTGGGTGAGAGAATAAGGGTGGATCAGTGTTGTATTCTGCAGAAATGGCTGAGGCATGGATTTTGATGGAGGAAAATGAAAGTCCACTGTTCAACAGCTCAGCTAGATACTGTAATATCTGAGGCAAATTCAGTTTTCTAGGATCCTGGCCTTTTTTCTCATTCCAAGTGCAAAACTGTTTCCATTTTGCGGAGTAAGCCTTTCTAGTAGATGGCCTTCTGGCCTCCAAAATAACATCCTGCACCTCCTTGGAGAGTAGGGTCTGTTGTGGTGTTAAGGAATTTTCCATGCAGCCAGATTGAGTGTTTTCAGCTGACTGTGAAGAGTTTTGTAGCTGTGCTGAGTCATAGAAGAGGCATTAGAGGTAGGGTCCAGGGAGGAGAATGTGTTAGGCTCCTCAGGAGTGGGTACCAGTGTTGTCTTGGCCAGTCTGGAGCAATCAGTATCATCCTCGGTCTGTCTGCTCTTGCTTTCAAGAGCACCTTGGGCAGAAGAGGCAAAGGTGGGAAGGCGTAAACTGTCCGTGCTGCCCAACTGAAAGAAAGGGCGTCCACCCTCCAGGCCTGAGGCGTCTGTTGTGATGACTTGATTTGCTTGAGGCTTGCAAAATGGTAGACCTGTGTTTGTTTGGCATGCTTGGGCCCACCATAGAAATTCCTTTTGCAAACATGGGATTAGTGGTATTATTGTTTCCAAACTGTGGCTGTGTTGAGACCATAGGTTTTTTAGGTACCATTGAAGTTTCCTCATATGCAACTTTGCACATGGGATTAGAAGAATGCAAGATGCCATGAAGCCCAGAGCCTGCAGGATTTTCCTTGCAGTTAGCCTGGTACAATTTGCTAGCATTTTGAAGTACTGAGTTAGTTGCCCCTGTTTTTCTGGCGTAAGATAGGCCATCTGGGTGTTTGTGTCCAAGTTGGCACCCAGGAAAATTATTTTCTGAGATGGTGTTAGCCTGGATTTCTCTTTCTTGACTGTGTATCCCAGGGAATTCAATAACCGTTACATAAGCCAGATGTTCCAGAAGTATGTGTTTGCTGTCCGCTTGGATCAGGCAATCGTCCAAATAAGGGTAAATTTGTATCCCTTGTAGTCTGCAGTAGGCAATTACTGATGCCAGGCATTTCGTGAATACTCTGGTCGCAGTAGATAAGCCAAAGGGCAATGCAGAGAATTGATAGTGGATTGAACCTGCAAGAAATCGGAGGTATCTTCTGCAGCTTGGTCTGATTGGGACATGCAGGTATGCCTCCTTGAGGTCCAATGTTACCAGCCAAGACTCCTTGCCCAGCATGGGAAGAAGCTGCTGTAAGGTGAGCATCTTGAATTTTGGTACGAGTAGAAATGTGTTTAGGATGGATAAGTCCAAAATGGGTCTCCAATCAGTTCCCTTCCTTGGCACCAGGAATAGTCTGGAATAAAAACCTTGACCTTGTTCGTGAGTAGGTACCTCTTGAATAGCTTTCATGTCCATGAGCTTTGAAATTTGTATTTGAGCCTCTGCCCTTTGATTGTGTGGCAGGTTCGGCATGCCTCTCATTTTTGGAAGAGTGTGAAAATGAAATCTGTAGCCTCTGTTTATAATGTCTAGGATCCATTTGTCTGTTGTGATAATATGCCAATTTTTTGTAAATAATGCCAGCTTTCCTCCCAAGGGTGCTGCCAGCTGAGACTTGCTTGGCATGCAAAGGAGAAGTCATTGGGTTTGTTTCCTGTATTGTTGTGCACTGTCTTCGCCACTTCTTGGTGCTGGAGTTTGCCATTGTCTGCCTCTATATGATCCTTGAGATTGTCCTCTGCCCCTTGTGCGCCTGTATCTACCTCTTTGGGGCTTGTCCGTGGCTGGAAAGGACCAGTTTTTTGAAGGCCAATTTCTGCTAAAACGTGGTGGTTGTACCTGTAGAAAAGCTTTGACAGTTTGCATAGATTTAGCTTTTTCTTCCATTTTCCGTAGTATCTCCTCAGCATTAGTACCAAATAATACATCCTTTTGTAAAGGAGCATCTAGTAGTTTAGCTTTAACATGATCAGGCAAGGTTTGCTCCCTAAGCCAGGCATGTCTACGAATGACTGATCCTGTAACAGCAGCTCTACTTGAGGCCTCTAGAGCATCATAGCCACATTGTAAGGTGTGTTTACCCACTTGTTCTGCACTATGCATCATATCCTGCAACTCCTTCAAATCTGGTTGTTCGGGTTGTGACATTTTATTCCTTAATTGTGATAACAGAAACTGCTGATATTTAAGCATATGGAACTGACAATTTAAGGCCCTCATGGCTAGGGTGGCCGAGGTATATACCTTTTTTCCCCACCTTTCTAAGGATCTAGACTCTCTTTCGGAAGGTAATGGATTCTTAGCAGTAGAGGCCTTCATTCCCTTGGGGCCTTGAGAAATGGTGCCAGGGTCAGCATTATGGCTTTTGTAAAGAAATTGGTGAGAGTTAGGAACTCTGTAGTACCTATCAGGCTTGACTGGGGCAGGAGGCAGGGAATCCGGATTAAGGCAAGCCTCCGAGTAAAGATCATCAAGGTATCGCCAGAGGTCTGTGCTGAGGTAGCAAAAGAAATTCCCCAAGTCTTTTCTTGGAATCTGAAAAGTCTTGGCCTTCCCAATGGAAGTGTTCCCTCAAGGTATGCAAGGTTTCCCCGAAAGAAAAATCGTCTGGGGGAGATACAGAAGGAATGGACTGCTCTGCATCAGAATCTTCAAAAGGGGAGTACGAGTGTTCCTCTTCATCAGAATGTTCTGAAATAATGGAGCCCTGGTCAGAAGAGGGAGAATCTTCCTCCACTCTGGGTCTCTTGTCCGGAGGGGATTGGGAACCCCTGATAAGAGTAATTACATCCTCAGCCATTTTGAGCATCTGCTTTTTAGGCATGGGACCTGGAGATGGGCCCTGTGCAACAGGCCTCTTGGGATGCATGGCTGATTTGGATTTAGTAAAGGCCTTTATGGAAAAGGAAGATGAGGGTCTAAAGACACCATGGGTGGAAGTGGACCTGTCCACATTAAGAGGCTCAACACTCACAGTGGCTTCGGTAGCTGTAGTCAGGGTATGGGCCGAGGCACCTGCGGTCTCGGTTACAGAAGACACCGCCAGAGAAGTGTCGTCGGTAGTCAGGGGCTGCGTAGGTGCCTCGCTGAGAACCGGGCCAAGTGTAGCCGGTTTTGGCGTGGTGTCGGTGGAGACCGCGGACCTCGTGTGTCGGTCTTTGTCCTTGCGTTTTTTGGACAAAACGGTAGTCGGAGTCTCCGAAGACATTTTATAATCAAAAGCTTTACCAAAAAAGTGCTGGGCGAACTCCGCCCGACGCTTAATAGTGCATTTATTGAAAGTAGCGCAAAAAGCGACAGCCCGAGACGTCGTGGTCTGGGCCTAAACAAGGTATACAGAGGGAATGGAAATCCTTATGCGGTATTTGCTTCCCACAAGAAATACAATTGTTAACTTTGTCTGACATCGGTCTGAGGCAAGAAAAGTTTCCCCAACGGGGTACTTAGCTTTAAAGAAGACTTCGGTTTCCAAATTTTCGTAATTTCAGGAGCTGGCCGACCGGCACTTGCGAACTGCTTCTGCTTCGGGCACCGCGCGGCAAAAAAGACTGAAGAAAATGGCGTCGGCTGTGTCTTGTCGCACTGACGTCAGGAAAGAAAGCGACGACAACCGACGCCGGACCTAGACTTTGGAATTCGGTCGACCGAGGACTCGCCTGACGGCAGGAGAACCCATCTGTTATGACTGCAGCTGTATGCACGATGAACATCCAAACTTGGCAAGGCCAGAAGAGGGCAATGAGGATCACTAAGCTTCCCAGCCATAGAGCTTTCTGAATGAATTTCGGGATCAGAGGGAGTAGGAGGATAAGCATACAGAAGACCGGAGGGCCAAGCATGAACTAGAGCATCTCTGGATGACTCTCCTGGTGGAGGGTTCAGATCGAAAAACTCGTTGCACTTCGCATTGGAAAAAGAGGTGAAAAGATTGCAGCAAGCCCAACCACACTTTAGAAAGATCTGTTCCACAACTGAAGGATTCAGAGACTACTCGTAAGGCATCAGACAGATCTGCTGAGCCTGTCTTGCCAGAATGCTGGACCTCCCCGGAATGTGCTTTGTCACCAGAAAGCAGCCAGAGGAGATCACCCATTCCCACAATCTCATGGCTTCACAACAAAGGAGATAAGACCTGGTTCCCCCCGTTTGTTGATGAACCAGACTACAGACATGTCTGTCTGGATGGCAATCGTCCCTTGGAGAAGATGGAAATGAAGAGCTTGCAACACCAACAGCACTGCCCTCATCTCCAGTACGGTGATAAGCAGATGGGTCTCCAGGGAAAACAATGTGCCTTGAACTGTATTTCCCATGCAATGCCCCCCCCCCCCAGGGTAGGGAGGCGTCCGTGGTCACTGTGGTCATCGGGGCGGGAAGGATAAATGTACGACCCAGAAGAAAATCAGTGTATTGAAGCCAACAGAGAAGCGAATCCCTGCATGCCCAAAATAAACAAACGATGAGATAACGGCAGATCTAGCAAGGACCACTGGACCGCTAGGGTCCACTGGAGAACCATCATATACAGATGAGCCATGGGGATCGTGGTGATCATGGCCGCCATGGACCCCAACGTCCGAAGAACTGATTTCATAAGGGGATATTGGGTCTAAACAATGTACAACACACGATGTTTGAGGGATTGATGCCTGTCCGGAGTTAGAAAAATTTTGCTCTGAGTGGTATCTAACTGAGCCCCAATGAAGTCGAGAAATTGAACTGGATCCAATTGGGACTTGAGATTTAATGTTATGTCTAGCTGATGGGCGGTCTTGTAGAAGGAGATCCCTGCCTTGACAGACTCGATGCCTGGAGGGAGCGGAAAGGAGCCAATTGTCCAGGTAGGGGAAGACCTGGAACCCCTGCTGCCACAAGTGAGTCACCACCATTGCCATCACTTTGGTGAATTATAGTTATGTACTTACCATAACTTGGCATCTGGATTTTTTGCAGTCACCATTCATCACATTAGGGTCTTGGATCCAAGCCAGCATACTCAGACAAACAGCTTAGTTCAAGCTCCTCCCCTCCCATGATCCTCTGCTGCCCTCTAACCCCTCAAATCGAATTTGCATAAGGAAAGAAGACAGACCAAAACAACTACCAGCAATACAGGACCACCATAATCTAGCTAATCTCTCATGAAGCGGCTGGAGGGTGGGACCGTGATGAATGGTGACTACAGATAACACAGATGCCAAGTTATGCAAGTACAAACTATAAATCTGATGATATCTTAATTACCATTCCTCACGTTAGGGTCAGATTCCCCAGCTACCTAAATCCTGGGAGGCCTCAAGGAAGGACATGCCGAAGAACCGTGGAGTCAAAAGAAGCCCTTCCTCTAGAAACCAAATCCAACTTATAGTGGGAGATGAATGTGTGAGGAGAAGACCACATTGATGCTGCAAAAATGTCATCCAAGGATTAACCGTTTACAAATGCAGTTGAGAGACACTGCCCTTGTGGAATGAGCCTATACTGGTGCAGATAAGGGAACACCTTCTGATGAATCAATGAAGGAAATACATTGTGAAATCCAGCTGGAGACAGTAACTTTCGAAATTCCTCTGCCCTTTCTGTTCATAGAAAAGGCTACAAACAACTGGTCTGAATGTCTAAATTCCTTAGTCCTATGCAGATAGAAAAAGTTGACGACGAACATCCAAGGTGTGCAGAATGTATTCCTCTGTACTGGCATAGTTAGGGAAAAATACTGGAAGATGAATACAATGATTAAGATTAGCTGTTGAAGCCACCTTGGTTATAAAAGATGGACCTAGTTTCAGAGACCATCTGTCCTTAAGGAAAATTAAGTAGGGCGGCTTAATTGTAAGAGCTTGCAGCTCAGTGACTCTCTTCACTGAAGTTACTGCCACCAAAACGGCAGTCTTCCATG
The DNA here is from genome assembly GCF_019279795.1 of Protopterus annectens. Lineage (NCBI taxonomy): Eukaryota > Metazoa > Chordata > Ceratodontiformes > Protopteridae > Protopterus > Protopterus annectens. Next base: position 560,247,768 of record NC_056746.1, read on the forward strand.
AAAAGAATTTGATATCACAAGATGCCGCCGGTTTGAAGGGTGGTTTTGTTAATGCCTACAACTCCAATGCCAAATCCCGTGGAGGAGATGGATGCTTAACAGGGAGGTCGCAAAAGAAAAATACCTTTCAAAAAGGTCTTGCAGAGACTAGGAGAGGAAGTAAAATCATCGCCAAGACGAAAATTCGAAATTGCTGCCAACTGAACCTTGATCGTGGAGAAACTGGCCCCTTCCCTAAACAGGGAAGTCAAAAAGAGAAGGATCTCTAGAAGAGAAGCTGAAAAGGGGTCAAAGATTCTTATTCTTTGCCCAAACAAAAAATCTTTTCCATTTACTGATATATACCTTCCCACATGAAGACCTCTGGGAAACAAGGATAATGTCCTTTATGGGTAAGGCTAGCCTGGACTTAGCTAAAATCACTGGAAGTGGACATACAATGCTGTCAGACACAGGATCAGAAGATTCGAGAGCGGAAGCAGAGATGGATGAGATATAAGATCTGGAGTTGGATCGAGCACCCACGGCGGGTGCCTCAAGTGAGCTCGTAGAAGGGGGAACCACACATGTCGAGGCCAGAAGGGGGCAATGAGGATCAATTGTCTCTTGAGGAATCTGGCTTTCTGAAGTACTCTGGGAATTCAAGGCAAGGGTGGGAAGTCATACAGGAGACCCAGAGGCCAATCGTGAGTGAGCGTATCCCTAGGGATTCCCCCTCTGGGGGGAATCAATGCAAAGAAATTGCTGCATTTGTGGTTGAGAGGATATGCAAACAGATCAAAGCACAGATATCCCCACCAATGGAAAAAATGTTGAGCCATCACTGGATTCAGGGACCACTCGTGAGGGGTCAGAATAGCCCTGCTCAAATTGTCTGCCAACATGTTGGATGCTCCGGGAATGTGCACTGCGATGAGAAAGCTCCAAGTGGACATCACCCATTCCATACCCTCATGGCCTCGCAACATAGCAGACTCTTCTCCAGAACGTTGATGTGCAGTTTGTTTGGTCTCTGACGGCGACCGTGTCCCCTGGACCGTCTTTCCCTGGAAATGCCCCCCCACACACACCCTAGTAGGGAAGTGTCCGAGGTGACCGTGGCCGTGGGAATTGGTGGAGAGAACAACCTGCCCACTAAGAGGTCCAATGAGTGAATCCACCACAAAAGATGCTTTCAACACACTGGGGTGAGAAGTGGTGAATGACATGGGATGCAGAAACACTGACCACTGAACTGCAAAGGTCCACTGAACAACTCTCATGTGGTACCGAGCAATCGGAACCAGTAAATGGCAGGTGCCATGGACGCTAGAGCCCTGAGAATTTGTAAAGCCGGAGGACATGTTTGCACCAGCAGAGCTTGTACCTGGGTGTGAATTAAAAACACCCGGCGAAAAGGAAGGGCTGCGATCTGCATGGTGGTATCCAACAGAGTGCCTAAAAACTACAGACGTTGAGTAAGAATCAAGGAAGACTTGGCCATGTTTACCGTAATTCCCAACTGATGGAACAGGGAAAGTAAGGTAATTATGTTGTCCAATAGTTGATGCTTTATAGGGGCTGTTAGGAGCCAATAGGTAAATACCTGGATTCCCTGCAGCCGGAGATGAGCTGCCACCGCTAGCATGTATTTGGTGAACACCTGGAGGGCTAAGGTGAGACCAAAGGGCAGGGCCCTGAACCGAAAGTGATCAGCTCCCAAGCGAAAGCAGAGAAACCTCCTGGACAGTTGATCCATCTTTTCATGGTAGTATGCGTCCTGAAGGTCCACTGAGCACATCCAGTCATTGCTGTACAAAAGGGGCACAATGAACTGCACATTGACCATCCAAAATTTCAACTTCTGTATGAACAGTTTCATGCAACTGAGGTCCAGAATAGGACATGGGTCCCCTGTTCTCTTTGGTACTAAAAAGAAGGTGGAATAAGCTCCGGATCCTCTCTGCCCTGCGAGGGACCTCTTGGATAGCTTTTTTTCGAAAAAGGTTTGCTCCCTCCCATCGGGCCAACTCTTTCTGACTGGGTGGCACATCCGGAAAAGTTCTGTTTTTTGGGAGGGAATTCCAAAAAGGGAATGCAATACCCTTGGATATAATGGTTAGCACCCACTGATCGTTTGTAACACTTGGCCAGGCTAGAGGGTGCAAAGATAACCAACCCCTGACTGCCTTCAGGGAAGGAGAGACGGGCAACGACTCAGGGACGCTGAAAAGTTTTCTCAAAGAAGGGCTCCCTGGAACTTAGATTCTGCGGGCCTCCTCTCCCCCTAGGGCAACATCTGCCATTGAAACCTCTTCTCTGTCCCCTGGAAGAGGAATCATCCTGAACATCCTGGAAGAAAGACTGCGCCATCTGAAAGCACATTTTCTTATTCCCCTTCTGGGACTTAGAGGAGAACCTTTGAGGGGTAGAAAATCTGATCCCGACGGCCGACATCTTCCCTTCTTGTTCACTGCGAGTCAACGTTTCTTTCACACTGGGACCAAAGAGAATGGAACTATCAAAGGGGGATTGATAAATGACGTCTAGAAGGCCTCTGCAAACTCGCTTAGGCGCAGCCAGGCATGACGCCTAACGGCAATGCCTGAACCCGGCGCCCATGAGATCCGTTCCTCAGTGTTGGAAATTAGCCTCAAGGACGAATTAATCAAATTCCACTGGAGACGGGCGAAATGTGGAAGATAATTTAAGGCTCGTAGGCTAAAGGAAGCTGAAGCGAATACCAGCTTTCCAAATCTGACCAGACCTTTCTATTCACAATTGGGAGGGTGGACAGAAGACCTCTGCTCTGCCAATTCCTTTTTGGTGGCAGCGGCCACCACAATAGCATCAACCAGGACTGCCTTAGACCAGAAGGTTTTATCATCTACTGGTGGGGGGGGGGGCTGAAGAAATTTGTCCGCTTTCTTAGGCACTGTCTGCACAGTATCTGGCTCCTTCCAAGCCCTGCTGGCCATGAGATTAATAAGAGGATCAGGGGGCACCCAAGAGGTAGATGGGCCCGTACCAAAAGCCTCCAGAAATACAGTTTCCTCAGAGGATGGGGATTGGGCAGACCAACCACCTTTGGCCTTGAGAATCTCGATTAAGTCTCCAAAGGAGACATCCTCTGGCAGAGATCTCGGGGACCCGTCCCCTTCATCAGCATCCTTATCTTTGGTTAAAGACTCCATGGAGGAGTCGATGTCTCCTCTTACATGTCTTCTTCCAAGAAACTTCCTTCACCGGAGGATACGAGAAAGACTCAGAAGAGGAGGGGACCCCTATGGGGGAGGCACCCCCTGGAGGCTAGACTGGACGGGCTGACTGGAAGCAGGATGAGGAGGTCTGCTCAGACACTGAGGCTGGGTAGGATGACCGTGGATGGGGGAGGCAGCTCTGATAGCAGAGCAGGACCTTTTTGCCTCTCGGAAAGTGGAAGGACTGGAGGAGGTCCCGTCCCACTCTCCTGCCGATAGCACCATAGCCGAAAGAAATGGTAGATCCCCCGGACCCCCAGCTGTGCCGCACAACACTAGACCAGAGCTGTCGAAAGCCGAAGCGCCTAGGGGCAGAGAACAGTCTGAAAAATCTGGAACCAAATCAAACTCCATGGACCCAGAGTCAGCAGCACGGCCTGGAGGGATGGACTGTCCTGGGAGTGTAGGTGTAGGAACAGCACCAACCGCCGATCCCAATGGGGTAGGGACCAAACTGGGCCCAGACACTCCCCTCGCCTCCGCCCTGCACACCAGTCCCTGAGAATCTGGGAAACCAGAAGCCCCAACTCCATCTGAGCTTTCAGAAAGGTCCGCATCAACCTGTCCATATCCATAGGAAAGGCAGTCCTGGAAGATCGGGAGGATATGGAGGACCTGGTGGGAGAGCCCTGCCTGGAACTCTAGGGTCTTCTCTTGTACTCCCTGGAGTGAGACATACTAGGAGGAGAAAAGGCCTGCACTTAAATCTAAGGATACAAAGGTCTTCCACTACTATCTGTTCCAGCACGACTCTCGGATCAGATCTACACGGAGCCGAAATTAATGAAGGATCTGATGTAGCAACCCTCGAATCCCTTGGATCCGAGAGGGTTAGATCTGTGGTCAAAGCTCCTATCCTCAGATTTGAAGGTCTTGAATCCAGAGTCTTGTATCCGGGTGGAGGGAGCCGAAGGTGTCGAACCAGAAGGCCTTTGATCCGAACCTTTAGATCCAGGAGTTGACTCCCTGGACGTCCTAGGACCAGAGAATCTGAGATCAGACACTGTCCTGGCAGGAGCTGGATCCGAGGACTTAGGATCCGACAGCCTGGGACATTTAGACATAGCTTCCTCCACCAATGGAATCCTCTTCTTCACCCCTGAGTAGCCCGCCTTAGCCAGGGAACCAGTGAACACGGGGCCTCTCAACTAGGCTTTTAAATAGTAACTTCTTTCGGCGGTCAGAGATCTGGGGTTGAAGGCAGCACAAATACCGCACTCCACCTCGAGATGGTCACCGCCAAGATAATACAGACACTCCTCATGTGAGTCGGAAATGGGCATTTCTCCGGCCACACGAGGAGCATCTCTTAAACCCTAAGGGTTTATCCGACATTACCACAACCAATGGAAAACTCCACTTGAAGTCCGGACACAAGCCAAAGTTCAAACACCCGAAAAACTCACCCGAAGCACTAAACTACCTACCTAGAAACTCTACAATAAACTAGTTTAACTGGACCCAAAATAGTTTACAATACCCCCAAGCAGGCCCGCAAAAATTGCGCCAAATGTAAAAGTAAAAAACCAAACCGGGAGGGGGATAGAAAAAGAGATAGCAATCACTAGCAGTATAAGATAAAGGGTTAACCCAAGGAAAACAAGTCCCAACAATAAAACACTTACTAAGAGGAGCTGAGCAATCTGCATCTGTCTTGATGAAGCGGGAAACAAGATCTCGGGGATTAGAGGGCAGCAGAGGATCATGGGAGGGGAAGGGTTTGAGCTAAGCTGTTTAAGTATGCCAGCTCAGATCCAATATCGGATCCAAGACCCTAAAGTGAGGAACGGTGACCAAGATAACATCAGATCATCCTGGGGGCAATGGTGAGACCAAAGGGTAGTGCTCTGAACTGGTAATGATTGGCTCCCAGCTGGAAGCGGAGGAACCTCGGAGAGCACCAGTCCATTCTGACATGGTGGAACAGGTCCTGGAGGTCAGCCAAGCACATCCAGTCGTTTTTCTGCAAAAAGGGCAGAATGGATTGGAGTGTGACCATCTGGAATTTTGTCTTGGCAAATGACAGGATTAGGGTTGAAAGATAGTCCCCAGTCTTCTTTGGCACCAAAAAGAACCAGGAATAGATGCCTGATCCGGATTGGTCTGGGGGGACGGGCTGGATGACTCGTTTTTCGCGCAGCTCGGAAATTTCCACTGCTGCCTCCTCCTATTGTGTGGGTGAAATATCCAAGAGGTGCTTGGGTGGAACTAGTGGTTGAAGGAAGGGCACTGAATATCCTCTGGATATAATTTGCAACACCCAACGATAGTCTGTGATAGACTCCCAGGCTGTTGGATGCTGAGAGAGACACCCTCCATTCCCGTCTTTCTTACTCTGGGCTACAGTGTCTCAAACGGTCTTGCCAAAAAGAGTGTAGTCGTCATAAGGGGCATTTGTAAAAGATGCCTTGAAGGGCTCTGAGAATGCACAAAGCCAGAGCCAAGCATGACATCTGTTATGGCCGCCCTAGAGGCACCTTCCATAGCATGTGACAGAAGCCTCAAAGGTGTTGGAAATAGAAATGATGGTGCCCATATGGGGAGGAGAATACCTTCTTCTCTTCCGCCAACATGGACCCTGGGGCAGACTCTGAGACCTCTTTGACCAGGTCCTGCTGAAGTCTGATGATATGTGCCATGTAAGTTCAGCGCATGCAAGGCAAACGTGTCTGAAGCATGAGCCCACTTCCCGAAATGGTCATTGGCCTGGGAATCAACATCCGGTGGATGAATTACAGAGCTCACTTCAGCAAGCTCTTTCTTGGTGGTTGCCACAATCACCATAGCATCAACTAGGGATCCCTTAGACCAATGCTGCCTGTCCAAAGGGGCGTTTAGAATTTTATCAGGGCGCTTGGGAATGGGCTTCATCGTGTCGGGATCCTTCTATGCCCAGGATGAAATCAAGTCCACAAGCGGATCAGCAGGAGGGAACACCCAGGAGGTAGAGGGTCGTGTGCCAAATGCCTCCAGGAAAGTACAGTTGTGTACCTATCATAAATGTAGATGTTCGAGTGTATTCACTGTTGCAGTCATTACTCTTGGGTTATCCTGCTGGCAGGCTACCCGCAGTCGGCCAGAATTCCAAAGTCTAGGTCCGGCGTCGGTTGCTGTCGCCTCTTCCCTGACGTCAGTGCGCCAGAGGTATAAAAGATGCAGCCGACGCCATTTTCTTCAGTTTTTCTTGCCCCATATGTCAGGTGCCCCCAAATTGGTAGGCGGAAAAAAAGATGCCATTGAGTATGCATGCACAAAAATAACATTTCCTTCATCTACAAGCAAATACACCACATAGGCTATATAGGATAGAGAAGCACAGATAAGTCTCAGCAAAGAAAAGGGGGATAGTGGGTGGGTAGCCTGGACTCCAACAGTTAATACACTTGAACATCTACATTTATGGTAGGTACGCAACTGTACTATGTTCATCGTGTTTCACTGTTGCAGTCATTACTCTTGGGTTGAATCTCAAAGCTGAGGATGGGTGGCTGGGCTAAATAGGATTAGGAGAGGCTATGAGGCCCTGCAGAACTGCAGTGGCAAAGCCTGCTCTGGATTTAGAGTAAAGAAGTAAGTGGTAGTGCTTTGTGAAAGTGTGCACTGAACTCCAAGTTGCAGCCTCTAAGATGTCTTTGGTTGGTACTCCTCCAAGGAAGGTTGCTGAAGTGGCTGCTGCTCTGTTAGAATGAGGCCTAATGTCCTTAGACACTGATTTGCCATGTTGAAAACAGAAGAAACAGATGCAATGGCCTATCCATTTAGAAATAGTCTGTTTTGAGATAGCCCTTCCTTGTGATCCTGCAGCATATGACACTAAAAGTTGCTCAGTCTTTCTGAAAGCTTTAGTTCTATCCAAGCAGAAGCGTAACTGTCTGTGTATGTCCAAATAATGCAGAATCTTCTCATCCTTGTTTTGTGGGTTTGGATAAAACGTAGGCAAGTGAATGGTTTGGTGGAGGGCCACACTGGACACCACCTTAGGCATAAATGTTGGGTTTGTCCTCAGAGAAACCCTGTCTGGATGAAAAATGATAAAAGGTTCCACAGCCATGAGTGCTTGTAACTCCGAGACTCGTCTTGCAGAGGTTACTGCTAGGAGCAGAACTGTTTTCCAGGATAAGAATTTTATATCAGCTGTTGAGGCTGGCTCAAAAGGAGGCAGTGTGAGTTTTTCCAAAACATAATTGAGGTCCCATGCCGGAACTGGTGCTTTCCTTGGAGGCCTGATGTTTTTGGCCCCTCTGAGGTACTGCCTTATTAAAGGATGAGAAAAGATAGGTGGTTCCGTATTGTAATGGGCTGAAATGGCAGAGGCATGAATCTTAACTGATGAGAAAGAAAGGCCTTTGTTCAGCATCTCAGTTAGGTATTGTAAAATCTGAGGGATATTTGGTACACACGTGTCAATGCCTTGTTCCTGGTTCCAAGCACAGAATCTCTTCCATTTTTCTGCATAAGATTTTCTGGTACTGGGCCTCCTGGCCTCCAAGATAACATCCAGAACAGCTTTAGAAAGAGGAGTGTTGTGAATGGCTACATTATCTGCCATGCTGCCAGATTTAAGGTCCTGAGCTGGCTGTGCAGGACCCGATTGCTTTGTTGAGTCAGCAAGTGAGAAGTTTGAGGCAATATCCATGCTGGACCTTGAGACAAGCTCTGTAGGATTGGGTACCAGTGTTGGCGTGGCCAGTCTGGTGCAATCAGTATCATTTTTGGCTTCTCTTGTCTGACCTTTACGAGTACTCTGGGAAGGAGAGGCAGTGGAGGAAAGGCATATACTGTTAGATGTTTCCAGCTGAAGGATAGGGTGTCCACTCTCCATGCTTGCTTGTGATAAATCCTTGTGCAAAATCTCTGCAATTGGCAGTTGTGAGGGGAGGCAAATAGATCTATGTCTGGGCATCCCCATTTCCTTGTTATGCTGAAGACTTGTGGATCCAGTTTCCATTCGTGGGGATCCATGAGGTTTCTGCATAGTTCGTCTGCCAGAGTATTTGTTTTTCCTGGCAGGAATTGTGCTTGAAGGTGAACTTTATAAGCCAATGCTGTGTCCCATAAGGTCATTGCTTGTCTGCAGAGGGGGTAGGAATGTGTACCTCCCTGCTTGTTTATGTACCACATGACCGTAGTATTGTCTGCCTTTATCAGTAGCTGTCCTGGTTGAAGTAGATCCTTGAAAGCTGTCAGGGCATTTTGAACAGCTAGCATCTCTTTTTGATTGATGTGAAGATGCATCTGGTTTGCAGGCCATGTGCCCTGAACAGATTTTCCTGCCATATGGGCCCCCCAGGCATAATCTGGTGCATCCGTTGTCAGTGTCTGTCTGGCTGTGGGTAAACTGAATAGCAGACCCTTGTTGTGGTGACAGGCCTCTGCCCACCATCGAAACTCCTGTTTCAGGCAGGGAATGAGTGTAATTACTGTCTCCAGGCTGTGGCAATGCTGGGCCCATTGATTGACTGACTTTTTAGATACCATTGTAGTTTCCTCATATGCAGTCTGGCATATGGAATTAGTAGAATGCAAGATGCCATGAAACCCAGGGCCTGCAGGATTTTCCTTGCAGATAGGTGGGTTTTTGTTGTCAATTTTTTGAAGTAAGAAGTCAGTTGTTTTTGTTTGTCTGGCGTGAGATAAGCCATATGGACAGTTGAATTTAAAGCTTGCACCCAGGAATATTATCTCTTGAGAGGGCACTAGTTTTTATTACTTTTAGTTTACTGTGTACCCTAGGCCAATTAGTAATCTTTTTTACAAATGCCAGATGCTTTAGAAGAATGTCTGTTCTCTGCTTGAATAAGGCAGTCGTCCAAGTAGGGATATATTTGAATTCCTCTTTGTCTGCAAAACGCAATTACTGGGGCCAGGCATTTTGTGAAGACCCTGGCCACAGTAGATAAGCCAAAGGGCAGTGCAGAGAACTGGTAGTGCATTGAGCCAGCTATGAATCTGAGGTATCTTCTGCAAGATTGTCTGACTGGGACATGCAGGTATGCCTCTTGGGTCCAAAGTTACGAGCCAAGTCTTCTTGCCCAGCATGGGCAGTAGCTGCTGTAGAGTCAACATCTTGAATTTTGGAACTTCCAGAAACGTATTTAGTGTAGACAGGTCCAGTATTGGTCTCCAGGTTTTGTTCTTTCTGGGCACTAAGAAAAGTCTGGAGTAAAATCCTTGCCCCTGCTCTTGTTGTGGTACTTGTTGAATGGCCCTCATGTCCATGAGGGCTGTAATTTGCTTTTGTGCCTTTGCCCATTGATTGTGTAGCAGGTCTGGCATACCTTTTGACCTTGGTAGGGTGTGAAAGTGGAACCTGTAGCCTTGGGACACTATGTTCAAGACCCATTTGTCTTGGGTAATCATTTGCCAATTTGATGAAAAAGTGCTAGTTTCCCCCCTAAGGGGGCTGCCAAAAGAAAAGTGCTTGGATCTGGCAGAGGAAAGTCTTTGAGACTGTTTCCTGTAAGGTTGTGATTTGTCTTCTCCGCTTTTGGAGGTAGGAGCACCCCATTGTTTAGGCCTGTATGAGCCTTGTGGCTGACATCTGCCTCTGGGATGCCTGTATCTGCCTCTTTGCGGTCTGTCTGACACTAGAAAGGACCAATTTTTAGGCCAGTTCCTGCTAAACCTGGGTGGCTGTACATGTAAGAAATCCTTGACTGTCTGCATGGATTTTGCTTTATCCTCCATTTTTTTCAACACCTCTTCTGCTTTAGTACCAAACAAAGTATCATGCTGTAAAGGAGCATCTAATAATTTTGCTTTAACATGATCAGGCAGATTCTGTTCCTTTAACCAAGCATGCCTTCTAATAACGGAACCTGTAACAGCGGCCCTGCAAGAGGCCTCCAGTGAATCATAACCACATTGCAAAGTATGCTTTCCCACTTGTTCAGCTGCATGCAATAAATCCTGCATTTCCTTGCTCTCTGAACATTCAGTATGTCAACAATTTCTGTTTAAGCAGTGACATTAAATATTGCTGATATTTAAGCATATGAAACTTGACAATAATTTAAAGCCCTTACAGCCAAGGTAGCAGAGGTGTAAATTTTTTCCCCCCCATCTGTCCAGAGCCCTAGAATCCCTATCAGAGGGGACAGGGTTTTTTTGCAGTGGAAGCTTTGACCCCTTTGAGACCCTGAGATATAGTTTCTGGGTCAGCAGCGGGGTTTTTATATAGGAATTTATGAGAATCCGGGACCTTGGAATCAGAGGAAATAGAAACCTGATCAGAAGAATCATATTCTGTCTCTTGCCTAGGCCTCTTATCTGGAGGGGGATGGGAACCCCTGATCAAAGTAATTAGGTCTTCTGCCATTTTAAGCATCTGTTTTTTAGGCATGGAAGTCTGAGTAGGAGAATGCTGTACTTGTTTCTTTGTCTTTAGAGCTGCTTTAGTCTTTGAAGCTGTAGATGGCGTAACATATAGTTGTGTAGGTCTGAAGACACCCTCAGAAGTCGATGCCTGCTCAGCGGCTCCGGACCCATCTGAGGGAATGATTTCCGAGTGTCCAGTACCTTGAGTTTCCACAGGACCAGTCGGCTCCAAGTGGGAGTCGGAAGCGGCCTGTGGCTCTGAGGTAGCGGGCGCCAGGGGCTGCAAAAGCGCCTCACTGAGAACCGGCGAACTGGCGACTGGCCTAACGGAGGCCTCGTCGTCAGTTTTGGACCTCGGATGCCTATCCTTTTCCTTGTCCTTGCGTTTTTTGTAAACTCCAGTCGTCGGCTATTCCAACAGCATTATATAATTAAATCTTCGGCCAAAGTAATGACATGCAAAATCGAACCAACGCTTAATAGTGCATTGGTTAAATCTAGCACAAAACCGACAGCTAGCAACGTTGTGATCAGGGCCTAGGCAAGGAATACAGTAAGAGTGAAAATCCTTATGAGGTATTTGCTTCCCACAAAAAATACAAATGGTTAACTTTGTCTGACATCGGTCTGGAGCAAGAAAAAAGTTTCCCCAACAGGGTATTTAGATTTAATGAAGACTTCAGTTCTGAAATTCGGAATTGAAAACCTCAGGAGTCGGGTCGACCGGCACTTGCAAACTGCTTTTGCTTCGGGCACCGCGCGGCAAGAAAGACTTAAGAAAATGGCATCGGCTGTATCTTTTATACCCCTGGCACACTGACGTCAGGGAAGAGGCGATCGCAACTGACGCCGGACCTAGACTTTGGAATTCTGGCCGACTGCGGGTAGCCTGCCAGCAGGATAACCCAAGAGTCATGACTGCAACAGTGAAACACGAACATCACAGACTCATCCGGGTTGGGTATTTTGACAAACCACCTCCCACACAAGCGTAGGATTTCCATAAAGTCTCGAAGGAGATATCATCTGGGTGACCGGGGGTCCTCTAAGTCGGTGTCTTCTGTGAGGGACTCTGACGGGGAGTCCAAGTGCCTCCTATTGCACATACATTTCCAAGCGATCTCGGGGGGGGGGGGGGGGCTCGGAAGCTTCTGGACATTCCCGGGGGTGGAACTCCCTGGGGCAGAGAGGCAACAGGCTGTCCCTGAGGGGCAGGATGGCAGATTCCAGACGGGAAACAGAGGGAGCCAGGACAACTCAAGAGGACGGTAACATCAAGGGTCTCAAGGGAGAAGACAGCACCCTCTCCACCACATCAAAAGCAGAGACAAAACAAATCCCCAAAGCTGGAAGTAGTACAGGATTCGTAACTTGAGTCGATGGGGGAACCGGATCACAGCCTCCAGGCTTCAAGACTCCAACTGAAAGGGCCAACTCTGAAAACTTCTAAGCCAACTCCAACCCCTCGGATCAGACGCCAACCTACAGCTCCGAACTGGTGGGAGATGAGCCACTCAAAGGAATGGTTGGCGTTGAGATACCGGATACAATTGGCATCGACACCTCGACAACCAGAAGCCTCAGACCCAAAGACTCTGAAGCCAGGGGTCGGACCGGAAAAAGAGCAATGGGAAGAAAGGTGGACTGCATGTTTTCAGTGCCAGAGGGGAAGGGGGCAGGCAAGACTCCCATATGGATCTGGGTCCGGATAAATTTCCACATCATCTTGTACACCTCGGTTTCAGAAAGACTACGGGTGGACCGGATGGAGGAGACTACAGATACGGGCCAGGAGAGGTGCCGGGGAGAGGCCGGTAAGGAAGATCAACCCAGAGAGACCTCCAGCGAGAAACAAGACGACTGAAGTCCAGAAGAACCCAGGCTGAGATCCGGGTGGGAATTAGCCAGGGGCTCGGCCAAAGAAGCCTTGTCAGAGGACCACTTACTGGGCTTATCCTACTCCTTGTGATGGTGCTTCTCTCCGTCCCCGGCCTTCTTGGCAGGAAGTTGAGTCCCGGACACCGGGGTGGAGGAAGAAGAAGCAGAGGCCTCGGAGGAAGGTGGACAAAGAAAGCCTTTCAAGATAAGTTTGTTCCTCCTGTCGATCGATGCATGGGAGTTGAAACCTGTGCAGATCGAACAGGAAGTGTCCAGGGGTGGTACTTCCAGACAGACAACACACAGAGTGATCAGGTAAGTTACACAACTAGAGAAAGTGAGTAAAGAAGACCAGAAATAAATACCTTCACTTACCAGGAACTCTGAGCGAACAGACCACAATGCTGACTGAATGATCGGCAAACGAGATCTGAAGGTAGGAGGGAGACAGGGGCATTACAACTAGGAGAGGAGCTTGGATACGATGTTGGAAAATGTGGCTGAGTCAGATCCGTACCGGATCCGTATTCCCAAAGGTTGAAGATCAAATGAAAACAACAAATTCAGATTAAAAACTATACCAGTCTCAATGTGTGTGTGTCTAAGTATACACACACACACACACACACGTTTAAATATATATATTTATACACACACACATACATATTATATATTTTACACACACATATATATGCGCGCGCGCACACACACACACACACACACAAATACATATGTATATACATACACGCACAAACGTATATATAAATAGGTATTATACAATGACTGCTCATTAACATTCTAAAACGAGCACGCTGATTGGCCAGCCCAACCAGCACGCCCATTGTACATACCAACGGAAAAAGGTCTGGTTGCCCAGATTTTTTTTCGTTGGTATATTCTTTAATTTTAACTTTTTCCAACAAAAATTAAAACAAAATTTGTAGTCCGGAGATACAAGAGAGACACCATGCAGAAAATAAAAGGGAAATCAAGTACGTTGTTTAAAACTAAAGACACGTACCTGATTTCCCTTGTATTTCCCTCCATTATGTCTCTCTCCTAACCTAAACTTCCCAAACCTTTTTGTTTTTTTTTTAAATTAAAAAAAGAAAGAAAGAAAGGAAAAGCGGAGCAACGGAGATCTTCTTTTCTCCATTGCTTACTTTCCCGAGCACTGATGAACTGGGTATGCATCGGAACGCAAATCCCATACGCATGCATAGTACATCAACACACGGAAGCAGTATATCACCAGCCGCAGAAGAACAGCAATGTGCCGTTATATAAAGACATTATTAAAGAAAAAGTAAGTATTTTTTTGTGAAATAATCTCATTGTATAATAGCAATAACCGATTCAGTGGTTGTGGTACACTGAAATTTACCCACGGTTGGCTTTATTTAACCACTCAGGCTTTGCCCTCGTGATTAAACCACGACAACCGTGGGTCAATTTCAATATACGACACTGACATAATCAGTTGTTGCTATATAGACATACGCATGTATATACATATTTTTTTATTTATTTATTTATTTTCTGTTGGTTTACCAGGATAGTCCATTGGGCCAAGAAGAACCCGTTTTCAATGGAGTCCTGGGGAGAAAAGCTCCAAACAATCAAAGTTACAATCGGTTAATCATGATAATTATACAAGAGTAAGAGATTCAAACAAACAATTACATAGTATTAGAGGAAACAATACAGCTAGTACAAACTAGAGCTGAAATCTTTTACAAATAATACAACTAGTAATGTAGCATACAGGTGGTACAAACAAAGAAGGAATGTTTCAAGGTACTTAATGAGAAGAACGGTTACATATCAAAAGGGTACAGTGAGGTGTATTCTAGTGGATACAGTAACACAAGAGTGTATGAGATAGGAGGAATTCTAAGGAAATATTGCAGGTGTAGATAGGGGAAGGAAAGGAAGATGGAAATTACCAGTGTTAATTATGTGGGGTGAAAGCAAGAGCATTCCCACTGGGATACTAGATATGAATGAAGGATTTTTGAAAGAAAAATGGTTGGAGGTGGTACAATTGATGGAGGTAGGGAGTTCCAGAGGCGTGCTAAACCATGTGATAGAAGATTTTTGCCTGGGGACGAGTTGGTTTGTAGACTTCTAAGAGATTTTGGTTGTTAGACCTTAATACTCTATTGGGTAGATGCATTATAAAGGTAGAAGACAGGGAGGGACAGAGGGAGGGTTGAAGATTAGCTTGTGTGCAAGAGTTAGTTGAGTATAGGTGAGATGCTTGGGTAGTTCTAGCCAATGTAGTTGTTGGAGAGAGGAACAGTGGTGGGTGGAAGACTTGTGGCTGGTAGCGAACTTGGCAATTTTGTTATAGCAAGAGGAGAGTTGTGTTTTCAGAGAGGACTGTATGTTAGTTAGAAGTGGTGCTCCATAGAGAAGTGAGGGGATAAGAAAGGAAGTAGAAAGAGTGATTTTAGTAGCAGGTGTAAGGTAGTGCTTTTGCCGATAGAGCATACCAAGTTTTTGATGGGTTTTTTGATATTTAGTTGTATATGGGAGTTGAATTTGAGCTGGTTATCAATTTGGACACCAAGTAATTTGGTCTCTGAGACCAGTTCCAGAGGTGTGTTGTTTTGACTAGTAATAGAGAATGTGTTACTATCGAAATAGGTGACTTTAGAGGGGGGTGAACACCATTAATTTGGTTTTAGAGGCGTTTAGTGCTAGGTGGTTTCTTTTCATCCATTGCTCAGTGGTTAAAAAAGCGTCTTGAGTGAGCTTGAGGAGTGTAGGGATAGATGAGGCCGAGCAGATAATAGTTGAGTCATCTGCATATTGGATAATGTTTGAGAATGGGATAGAGTTACGGAAATTATTAATGAATATGTTAAAGAGGAGGGGACCTAGTATGGAGCCTTGGGGAACTCCGGTTGGGGTATTTAGAAATGTGGAGGTTGCCTTTTTCCATTTTACTGCTTGAAATCTATTTGATAGGTAGCTGGAGAACCAGTTCAAGGATGAAGGAGATAGGTTAAGTTTTGAGAGTTTAGTTAAAAGCAGGCTGTGTGATATAGTGTCAAAGGCCTTAGAGAGGTCAAGTAGTAGGGTTGAGACAATAAGTCCAGAGTCCCGGGCTTTGTTTACAGTTTCAAGGAAGGAGAGGAGGGCTGTCATAGTGCTGTGACCAGGTCTAAAACCATGTTGTGTGGGGGTAAGTAAGTGATTATCTAAAAGATGTGGTAGGAGTTGAATTTGGATACACTTTCCTAGGAGTTTAGAGATTGGAGACAGGATAGCGATGGGGCGGAAATTAGTCACACTGTTATTGTTGCCACCTTTATGTAAAGGTATGATAAAGGCCTTTTTCCAGATTTGTGGAACTGTACTTTCCTGGATAGAGCGGTTGATTAGAATGCTAATGGGGTAGGCAGTAGCATCAGCAGCTATGCTAAGAAAGTAAGATGGGATGTTATCAGGAGCATTAGAGCAAGGCTTTAGTTTCTGAAGGAGTTTTTTTATAGTGGAAGTGGGTATGGGTTTTAATGAGAATAGTGGGGGTGAGGAGAGGGGTGTTGGGGGAGAGAAGATGGGAGGAAGTGAGAGTAGGAGGAGAGGTGGAGGGTGGAAAGTTAGTGGATGAGAGTGAGGGAGTGATAGCAGTGCAGGTTGAAGTGTTGGTGTGGGAGGTGGAGGGTGGGAAGTTAGTGGATGAGAGTGAGTGAGTGGTAGCAGTGCAGGATGGAGTGTTGGTATGTGAGGATAGGGGTAGATTGGAGAATGTGGTGTTGTTAGAGAATGAAGAGGTTAATTTGGAAATAGATTCAATAAAGAATGAGTTAAATTGGGTAGCTAAGTCAGTATCAGGGCATTAGGGTCTGGGCTGGGGGTACCTGGTTTGCTGGGGTTAAGTAAAGTAGAGATACCTTTCCAGAATTTTTGAGGATTTGTTTTGTTACTGTTTTGGAGGATGGAGAAGTAGTTTTGTCGATCAGAGATGATGAGCTTTTTTACTTTATTTCTAAGTGTTTTGTATTCATTGTGTAAGATAGGGTCTTATTTTTCAGGTAGTGTGCCCAGACTTTATCTCTGTGATGCATGGTTGCTAGTGTGTGTTTGGTAAGCCAAGGGGCAGTATTGATTTTTATTCTCTTTGTCCTTAAGGGAGCATGGAAGTCTAGTATTTTTAAGAATGTTGAGTTGAAGTGGGCAACTGCGTTATCTAGAGGTAATGTTTTTAGGCAATTCCAATTTATTGCTTTGACAGAGTTAGAAAAGGTTGTTGGGTTAAAGTTTTTCTGGCTACGGACAGTAATATAATTATCTTATATGTTATTATAATTATAATAACATATATTATCTATATCAAAGGAAGGAGGGGGTCGGTTGTTGACAAATGAAGTTACCTACTCAGATGGAACGTTATGGTGAGTACATAACTTCTTTATCTGAAGTAGTTAACTTCATTTGATCAGCAACCTGTGGGACAGAGTCCCCAGCTACCAAACACTTGGGAGGTCCTTAAGGAAGGATATTCCGGAGCATTGCAGAGCCAAAAGCTGACCTTCCTCTGGATATTAAATCCAATTTATGATGACAGATAAAGGTATGAGAGGAAGCCCAAGTAGCTGCAGAACAAATGTCATCCAAGGGCACTCTTGATCAGAACGCAGCAGAAGTAGCCATAGAAAGTACAGTTTTGTACCTACCATAAATGTAGATGTTCGAGTGTTCACACTGCTGCAGTCATTACACTTGGGTTATCCTGCCATCAGGCGATCCCGCAGTCTGCCAGAGTTCCAAAGTCTTGGTCCGGCGTCGGTTGCTGTCGCGTCTTCCCTGACGTCAGTGCGCCAGGGGTATACAAGATGCATCTGACGCCATTTTCTTCAGTTTTTCTTGCCCCAGATGTCAGGTGCCCCCAAGTAGGTAGGCAATACATATTGCTAATCAAAAATATACATATAAAATAAAAACAATACCTTCAGTTACCAGCAAATACACCCCAAAGGTTGTATAGGATAGAAAGGTATAGATTGGTCCAGCTAGTTCAGAGGGGATGGAGGGAGGGTAACCTGGACTGAAGCAGTGTGAACACTCGAAATCTACATTTATGGTAGGTACAAAACTGTACTATGTTCATCATATTACACTGCTGCAGTCATTACACTTGGGTAGAATCCCAAAGCTAAGGTTGGGTGGCTGGTCTATAAAGAGTTAGGATTGGCTATGAGGCCCTGCAGAACTGCAGGGGCAAATCCTGCTCTGGATTTAGAGTAAAGAGACAGGTGGCAATGCTTGGTAAAGGTGTGCACTGAACTCCAAGTTGCAGCCTCCAAAATTTCCTTGGTAGGTACTCCTATGAGAAAGGCTGTTGAAGTGGCTGTCGCCCTGGTGGAATGTGGCCTAATGTTATTTGGGACTGATTTTCCATGCTGTGAGTAGCAGTACAAAATACAGTGTCCTATCCATTTGGATATAGTGTGCTTTGAGGTAGTCTTGCCCTGTGATCCTGCAGCATATGCTACAAACAGTTGCTCAGTTTTCCTGAAAGCCTTTGTTTTGTCCAAGTAGAAGCGTAGCTGCCTGTGTATGTCCAAAGAATGCCAAAGTTTCTCCCCTTTATTCTGGGGGTTTGGATAAAAAGTTGGCAAATGGATGGTTTGGTTAAGAGCCACACTATATACCACCTTTGGCATAAAGGTAGGGTTTGTCCTTAAAGATACCCTGTCCTGATGAAAAATTATAAAAGGTTCCACTGCCATTAATGCCTGTAGCTCTGAGACTCTTTGTGCTGAAGTTACTGCCAGGAGCAGAGCTGTTTTCCATGATAAAAATTTTAGATCGGCTGTATTGGCTGGCTCAAAAGGTGGTAGGGTCAGTTTTTCCAAAATGAAATTGAGGTCCCAAGTTGGTGTTGGTGCTCTCCTTGGTGGTCTTATGTTTCTAGACCCTCTGAGGTACTGCTTTAGCAAGGGAAAAGAGAATAAAGGAGGATCCGTGTTGTAATGTGCTGAAATGGCAGAGGCGTGGATCCTAATTGATGAGGATAGGCCTCTGTCCAGCATCTCAGTTAAGTATTGTAAAATCTGAGGAATGTTTGGAACAAGAGGGTCAAGGCTGAAGGCTTTGAGCCTGGTTCCAGGCGCAGAATCCCTTCCATTTTTCTGAGTAAGCTTTCCTGGTGCAAGGCCTCCTGACCTCCAAAATGACATCGATAACAGCTTTACAGAGAGGTGTTGCCTGTTTGACTAATGTATCTGCCATGCAGCCAGGTTTAGGGTTTGGAGCTGACCGTGCAGGATCTGATTGTTTTGTTGAGTCAGAAGGTGTGGAATTTGAGGCAAAATCCATGGTGGGCCTTGAGCCAAGTTCCTTAAGATAGGGTACCAGTGCTGGCATGGCCAGTCTGGAGCAATCAGGAATATCTGTGTTTTTTCTTGTCTGGCTTTTAGGAGTACCTTTGAAAGGAGAGGCAGTGGCAGGAAGGCATAAACTTTTAGGTTTTTCCAGCTTAACAGAAGAGCATCCACTTTCCATGCTTGTTTGTGATAAGTCCTTGTGCAGAATTTTTGTAGTTGGCAATTCAGTGGGGAGGCAAAAAGATCTATGTCTGGGCATCCCCATTTTTGCATTACCATGCTGAAGATTTGTGGATTCAATTTCCATTCGTGAGGGTCCATGATATTTCTGCTTAGATCGTCTGCCAGAGTATTTTTCTTTAATGGCAGGAATTGTGCTTGCAGGTGAACTTGATACGTTAGAGCTGTGTTTCACAAGGTCATGGCTTGCCTGCATAAGGGATAAGAATGCATGCCCCCTTGCTTATTTATGTACCACATTACTGTGGTGTTGTCTGTCTTTAGTAATAACTGTCCTGGATGTAGAAGTGTTGAGTCCAAACACTTTTTAGGTACCATTGTAATTTCCTCATATGCAGTCTGGCATATGGTATTAGTAGTATGCAGGATGCCATGAATCCCAGGGCCTGCAGAATTTTTCTTGCAGGGAGATGGGACTTTCTTGCCTGTAATTGAAAATATTGAGTTAGTTGAACTTGTTTGTCTGGCGTGAGGTAAGCCATCTGGGCCGTTGTATTTAAGCTGGCACCCAGGAATGTAATCTGTTGCGAGGGCACTAGTTTTGACTTCTTTTCATTTACTGTGTACCCTAGAGAAATTAGCAACCTTTTTACAAACGCCAGATGCTGTAGAAGAATGTCCTTTGTCTCTGCTTGAATGAGGCAGTCGTCCAGGTATGGATATATTTGAATTCCTTTTTGTCTTCAAAATGCAATTACTGGTGCCAGGCACTTTGGCTTATTTACTGCGCCCAGGGTCTTCACAAAGGGCAGTGCAGAGAATTGGTAGTGCATTGTACCAGCTTTGAATCGGAGGTATCTTCTGCAATTTTGTCTGATAGGGACATGCAGGTATGCCTCTGAGGTCCAGAGTAACAAGCCAAGTCTTATTGCCCAGCATGGGTAGAAGCTGCTGTAATGTCAACATTCTGAATTTCGGAATATCCAGGTAAGTATTCAGAATTGAAACATCTAGTATGGGCCGCCAGGCCTTGTCCTTTCTGGGGACCAGGAAGAGCCTTGAGTAAAATCCTTGTCCTTGTTCGTGTTGTGGTACTTTTTGAATAGCTCTCATGTCCATGAGGGCTGAAATTTGTTTTTGTGCCTCTGCCCATTGATTTTGTGGCAGGTCTGGCATTCCTTTTAGCCTTGGTAAAGTATGAAAGTGGAATCTGTAACCTTGAGACACAATATTCAGAACCCATTTGTCTTGTGTGATTGTTTGCCAGTTTTGAGAAAAAAGTGCTAGTTTTCCCCCTAAGGGGGATTCCAAGAGGGACGTGCTTGGCATATGAAGGGGAAAAGTCATTGTTACTGTTTCCTGTAAGGTTGAGACTTGTCCTCACCTCCTTTTGGGGTTGAGGTGCCCCCACTGTCGTCTGTTTGAGCCTTGGGGTTGAGATCTGCCTCTTGGGCGTCTGTATCTGCCTCTCTGTGGCCTGTCTGACACTGGAAAGGACCAATTTTTTGTTGGCAAATTTCTGCTAAACGAGTTAGCTGTACCTGTAAAAAATCCTTGACTGTTTGCATAGATTTAGCTTTATCCTCCATTTTCTTTAACACCTCTTCTGCCTTAACACCAAACAAGGTATCATGCTGTAAAGGAGCATCCAATAATTTTGCCTTAACATGATCAGGTAAACTTTGTTCTTTTAACCAAGCATGTCTTCGAATCACAGAACCTGTAACTGCGGCTCTACAAGAGGCCTCTAAAGAATCAAAACCACATTGCAGAGTATGTTTTCCCACCTGTTCAACTGCATGCAATAAATCCTGCATTTCTTTACAATCAGGAGCTTCTGAGCTTGCAAGCATTTTCTGTTTTAACTGAGCCATTAAATATTGTTGGTACTTAAGCATGTGAAACTGGCAATTTAAAGCTCTTACTGCTAAAGTTGCATAAGTGTATACTTTCTTCCCCCATCTATCCAAAGCTCTGGAATCTCTGTCAGAGGGTACTGGATTTTTTGCAATGGAAGCCTCAACCCCTTTTGGACCCTGGGAAATAGTTTCTGGATCAGCAGAAGGGTTTTTGTAAAGAAACTTGTGAGAGTCAGGGACTCTATAATACCTATCTGGCTTGGCTGGAGCAGGGGGGCAAAGAGTGAGGAGATAAACTGGATTCAGAGAACACATCATCCACAATATCTAGCACAGGTGGAATAGCCAGGGGCCTGTGTTGAGGCAATAAAGAGGTAATCCCTGAGCCTTTTCTTGGATTCTGAGTAATCCTGACTTTCCCAATGGAAATGCTCCCTCATGGTATGTAAAGTTTCCCCAAAAGAATAATCCTCAGGAGGAGAGGCTGAAGGGATAGATTCTTCAGCATCCGTGTCCTCATAGGGGGGTAGAGAGCATCCCTGGTCTGAAGAGGAATCAGAGGAAATGGAAACCTGATCAGAGGAATCATAGTCTGTATCCTGCCTAGGCCTTTTCTCAGGATGGGGATGGGAACCCCTGATTAGAGTAATGAGGTCTTCAGCCATTTTAAGCATCTGTTTCTTAGGCATGGAGGACTGTCCAGGAGAATGCTGTACTTGTTTCTTTGTCTTTAATGGTGCCTTTGTCTTGGCTGTTGTTTTAATGGTAAGTTGTGAAGGTCTGAAAACACCCTCAGAAGCCGATGCCTGCTCAGCGGCTCAGGACCCATCTGAGGGATTAGTTTCTGTAGGCCCAATACCTTGAGTTTCCAGAGACCTAGATGTCTCCACGTGGGAGTCAGAAGCGGCCTGTGGCTCTGAGGTAGCGGGTGTCAGGGGCTGCGAAAGCACCTCACTGAGAACCAGCGAACCGGCGACTGGCCTAGAAGAGGTTTCATCGTTTTTTGGCATCGGATGCCGGTCGTTATACTAGTCTTTGCGTTTTTTCGGTATTGAGGTCGTCTGCTGATCCGACGGCATAGTATAATTGAACCTTCAGCCAAAGTAGTGCAAAGCAAAATCAAAACGTCTTTTTATAGTGCGTTTGTTAAATCTAGCACAAAACAGACAACTAGTGACGTCGTGATCAGGGCCTAGGCATGGAATACAGTAAGAGTGGAAGTCCTTATGAGGTACTTGTTTCCCACAAGAAATACAATTATTAACTTTTTCTGACTTCGGTCTGAGGCAAGAAAAAAGTTTCCCCATCGGGGTACTTAGAAGACTTCGGAACTGAAATTCGACTTCGACAATCTCCAGGAGTCTGCCGACCGGCACTTGCGAACTCCTTCTGCTTTGGGCACCGCGCGGCAAGAATGACTGAAGAAAATGGCGTCGGATGCATCTTATATACTCCTGGCGCACTGACGTCAGGGAAGAAGCGACAGCAACTGACGCCGGACCAAGACTTTGGAACTCTGGCCGACTGCGGAACCACCTGACGGCAGAATAACCCAAGTGTAATGACTGCAGCAGTGTAACACGAACATAGTGTGGAATGCGCATGAACCCCTAAGGGCTCTGGCCGACCAGATATCTTGTATGTGAGCAAAATGCATTGAGAAATCCATCTAGCTAAAGTCACCTTCGACACTGGCTTACCCAAGAAGGGCTTCGCAAAGGAAACAAAGAGCTGCTCTGACTTGCGAAAGGCAGCTGTTCTGTGCAGGTAAAAACGCAATTGTCTATGAACATCTAACAAATGAAGTTTGTATTCCCCTTTATTCTGATAGTTAGGGAAGAAAACAGGTAGATTAATGGACTGATTGATGTTCGCCTCGGAAGCCACTTTAGGTAAGAAGGAAGGGTTAGTCCTGAGAGAGACTCTGTCCTTATGGAAAACAAGATATGGGGGTTTAGTACAAAGGGCCTGGGGCTCTGACAACCTTCTAGCTGAGGTAATAGCTATTAGGAAAGCAGTTTTCCAACATAAGAATTTTAAATCAACAGAAGCTGCGGGCTCAAAGAGTGGTCCAGTTAGAGCCTGAAGGACCAAAGTTAGGTCCCATGGGGGAACAGCATTCCTAATAGGAGGTTTCAAAAGTAAGGTGCCTTTCAAGAAGGTCTTACAAATCTTAGTGGAAGCTAAAGGACTAAGATTTTCTCCAATGTGAAAATGAGAAATGGCAGGCATTTGAACCTTTACAGTAGAAGAACTGGCCCCTTGCTGAAAAATATGAGCTAGGAAAACAAGCACTGCTGGAATGGGAACAGTGAAAGGATCCAAATTCCTATGAGAGGCCCAAATGGAAAACCGTTTCCATTTGCTGTTGTAAACCTTCCTGGTAGAAGGCTTATGCGCCGCTACCAGAATGGATCTAACTGCAGATGAGATACCGGGAGTCCTGGCAACTAATGGAACTGGATCAACCAAGCTGAGAGCTTGAGGTCCTCCAGATTCGAAGTTTCTAATCCCGAAGGATGAGAAATCAGATCCGGGATGGGATCTATGATCCAAAGAGGAGCTAAAAAATGAGACTGTAGGTACGGGAACCAGGTTTGACAAGGCCAGAATGGGGCTATGGGGATAATCTTGTTCCCCAACCAACGAGTTTTCTGTAAATATTTTGTCATTAACGGAAGAGGAGGATAAGCATAAAGACCGGATGGCCAAGCATGGACTAGACAGTCTCTGGGGCTCCCCCCCCTCCGGGGGGGGGGGGGGATTAGAGCGAAAAACTCGCTGCACTTCGCATTTGAAGGCGATGCGTAGAGATCACAGCAAGGCTGACCCACTTGCAGAAGATCTGTTTCGCTACTAAGGGGTTCAGAGACCACTCGTAAGGCAAGAGGATACTCCGACAGCTTGTCCACTAGGATGTTGGACCGACCCGGAATGTGCGTTGCTAACAGAAAACGGTTGGTGGATTATCTCCCAATCCCAAACTCTCATGGCCTCTCAGCAAAGAGGGTAAGACCTAGTCCCCCCCCTGTTTGTTGATGTACCAGACATGTCTGTCGGAATTGCGATAGTCCCTGGAGGAAGAAAGGTATTAAAGCTTGCAACGCCAGAAGCACCGCTCTCATCTCCAGAACACTTGCATGCAGAACGGTCTCTGTCTGAGTCCACGTACCTTGGACAGTTCTGCCCATGCAATGCCTCCCCCACCCAAGGCGAGAAGCGTCCGTGGTCACCGTGGCTTGGGGTTGTGGCATTATGAATGGTCGTCCTTCTTGAAGGTCTGGAGATTGGAGCCACCATATGAGGGAATTTCTGCAAACTCTGCTGAGGGGGACTGGAGAGGCCAACGGGTGTTGAAGGATGGACCACTGGACTTGCAAGGTCCACTGGAGAACCTTCATGTGCAAGCGAGCTAAGGGCGAAAGGTTGATTGCTGCTGCCATGGACCTTAAGGCTCTCAGGACTAACTCTGCTGATGGGGCTGGAGATTGAAGGAGTGCTAGAACGTGAAGGGTTAAGCTGCGAAGTCTGTCCGACATCAAGAAGGCCTTGGTCTGAAGCGTGTCTATTCTGGCCCCTATGAAGTCCAGGACTTGGACTGGTTGAAGGGATGATTTCTTGTGATTTATAGAGATTCCCAACTTGGAGGCTAAGAGCAGGAAGCAATCCCTGGCTGAGCAGAGTAGATGCCTGGTGGAAGCGGCAAGAGGCAGTCGTCCAGGTAAGGAAAAACCTGTATTCCGTGAAGTCTCAGGTGGGCCGCTACAACTGCCATGACCTTGGTGAACACCCTGGGGACTGTGGTGAGGCCGAATGGTAGGACCCTGAACTGGTAATGACTGGCCCCCAACCGAAAGCGGAGAAACCTCCTGGATCGCCTGTCCATGAGAATGTGGTAGTACGCATCATTGAGGTCTATGGAGCACATCCAGTCGTTCTCCTGCAACAGGGGGAGAATGGATTGAAGAGTGACCATCCGGAATTTCTCCTTGGCAATGAAAAGGTTCATTGTAGACAGGTCGAGAATTGGTCTTAAGTCCCCCGTCTTTTTTGGCACCAAAAAGAACCTGGAGTAGTTGCCTAACCCGGACTGGTCTGGAGGGACGTGCTGGATGGCTCTTTTTTCTAGCAGCTTCTTTATTTCTAAAGCTGCAGCCTCCCCCTTACTGGGTGGAACATCAGGAAGGCGCCTCGATTGAGGAGGAATATTTATGAAGGGAATAAAGTAGCCTCTGGATATTATTCAAAGCACCCAGCGATCTGTCGTGATGGACTACCATTGCCAGGTGCTTCGAAAAACACCCCCCGATTGCCTCCAGAGAGGAGCAGTCAGGCAACCCCTCAGGGCTGCTGCGTGGGTCGATCGGAAAAGGGTTCCCATGACCCAAAGTTCTTCGGCCCCCCTCTGCCTCTAGGCCGGCGTCCACCTTGTCCCCCTCTGCCTCTGAAGGACGAAGGGTCCGGAGCGTAATGGGACTGCTGAGAATTCCGGAACCACATCTTCTTTTGTCCTCGCTGGTTCCAGGAAAAGGACCTTTGAGGAGTAGAGAAGCGGATTCCGACAGCAGACAGTGTCTTCCCGTCTTTCTCGCTCTGGACCAATGTATCGCGTATGGTCTTGCCAAACAGGGTAGAACCGAAGGGAGCGTTCGCAAAGGATGCCTTGAATGGTTCCGCAAAGTCGGAGCCAGGTGTGACGCAGTAAGGCGATGCCTGATTCACTGGCTTTAACGGCCCCCTCCGTGGCATGGGAGAGTAGCCGCATAGACGTGTTCGATACGGATTTTAGAGTGGCCATGCGAGTCGAGAATGTGCATTTGTCCTCGGCCGACATGGACTCAGGGGGAGACTCAGCGTATTCCTTCACCAAATCCCGCTGAAGCCTAATCACATGGGCCAAGTAATTCAGCGCCCTTATGGAAAAGGTAGACGAAGCAAACATCCGCTTTCTGATACGATCCATCGTCCGAGACTCCTTATCAGGAGGATGGACCGAGGAACTATCCTGTGCCAGTTCCTTCTTGGTGGCAGCCGCCACCACCATGGCATCTACCTGGGAACCTTTACTCCACGCTGTCCTATGCACAGGGGGGGGCTAAAGATCTTAGCTGGTCTCCTGGGGATTGGCTCTACAGTGTCCGGCTCCTTCCACGCCCTGGTAGTAATGAGGTCTACCAGGGGGTCGGCCGGAGGGGACACCCAAGAAGTAGATGGGCCTGCGTCAAATGCCTCCAGAAACACAGACTCATCCGAGGAAGGCTTTTGGGCTGACCACCCCCCTTTTAGGCGAAGCATTTCCTAATGTCTCCAAAGGAGATGTCCTCGAGGGGTGACCTGGGGGAACCTTCCCCTTCCTCTAAATCGGTGTCATCCGTGAGGGACTCTGAGGAGTACAAGTGATTCCTCTTACACTTGCGTTTGTGAGGGACGTCCTCAGCAGGACTGTCTGAGGAGGGCTCACCAATAGGGTCATGTTCCTCCAGTGGAACTGGGTGGGGAGTCGACGCAGGCTGTCCCTGGGGCCGGATGATGGAAGGCAAGCCCATCTGCGAGGGAGTGTTGGCTGGATCCGTAGCACGAGCAGGGGGTCTCGAACCTCTTGAGAGGACCCTCTCCACCACGTCGAACACCGAAGGTGAGCCACTCTCTTTCGGTTCCATGAGCAACACCCTCGGATCTGACGCGGGGATTGGCGTTGGAGCCAAAGCGATTGGACCTGAAAATGAAGTGTGCTCCAACCGCAACGAAGCCGAAGACACACTTACCCCCTCAGATCTGACGCACAGCTCTCGGCCCCGAGAGCTCGGATCCAAAAGGGATCAGACAAACTCGAGGGCATGGCCGATGTCGAAGTAGCAACTACTATCAGCGCCAACTCCTCGACTCAGAGACTGCTCGGATCTGATGGCTCCGAAACCAGATAATGGATCGGAGAAGGAGCTATGGGTGCAAAAGAAGGGGCTGAGCTCCCCCCCCCCTGGTGGGGGGGGGGGGGAGGCAGGAGCACTCCCATCTGCATCTGGGCTTGGAGAAAGCGACGCATCATCCGGTCCACGTTAGCATCTGAAAGGCTTCATGTTGACCTAGAAGAAGCCACCGAAGCCGGCCAGGAAGGCCGCCGCGACGTCCTCGAAGATGGCCGGGGCTCCTCCTCCAGCAGGAAATGTGGATAACAGAGCCGAGAGGGGGAGGACCCGGAAATCTTCAGGAGAGAAGAGAGCCATTTAGCCAGCGGGGCTGAGTCGGCCCGCCGCTTGTGGCTCCTATGCTTCTCTCTATCCCTCTCTCTCTTTCTCCCTCTTTCTCCCTCTCTCTCTCTCCTCTCTTTTCTCTTGGAGTCCTTCTCTCCCTGGGAAATGGTGGGAGGTTGAGTCCCAGCCAGGTGAGATAGCACAGCTGGCTGAATAGCCGCAGCCGCGGCTGGAGCCACTGAGGGAGAGGAGGAAGAAGCAGAAATCGGCAGGTATAAGACCCACCAAGATCAGCTTGTTCCTCCTATCCCTCAAAGCCCGGGGGTTAAAGGCTGCACAAATATGGCAGCCCGATGATAAATGGGCTACCCCCAGGCAAAGAACGCACTGAGTGTGGCTATCGGCTAGGGAGAGCTTATGGCCACACTCACAGCACTTAGAGAAAATGGCCTTAGGGCCTTCGGCTATACCTACTACAAAAACACACACACACACACACACACACACACACACACACACACACACACACACACACACACACACACACACAAACACACACACACTTGCACACAAGAATAAGGGGAAGGGAATATACTAAAACTAAGCTAGGCTAATGGGTTTAACAATCACAAACTCACACCTCTCAAACTTTGCAAAAATCTAAAATTTTACACAATACTCACTACCTAACCGCCAGGAGCTCTTAACTCGTGCTTGTTAAAGCCGTGGCAAATGAGATTTGAGGGCTGGAAGGAGGTAGCAGGGTATTATGAGTAAGGGGGAGGAGCTTGGAGCTCAGATCTTTAGCTTGGAAAGCTGCCAGCTCGGACCCAGGTCGGATCCGATACCCACAGGTTGCTGATCAAATGAAGTTAACTACTTCAGATAACAAGTTTAAAGGAGAAAAGCAATGTTTGCTATTCACTCTTCCCCTGTATTTTTAGTCTTTTTAGCATTTTGGGACTCAGCATTGTGAGTCTTAACATTTCAATAGGGAGCAGTCACCAACATTTTACAGATGCTCCTGATCTCCATCTTGCTCCTCTTATTATTCCTGCCCTAATGCCAGTCCTTACTACAAACACCTCTGGGGTGACGCCTTCAAAATAAAACATTTGTTGAACTGACTGATGTCAGAAAGCATGCTGACAGCAACTGGTTTATTTATTAGGAGTTAAAAATCAATACAGTCCAAATACAATCACCTGTAATAAGAAGTAGTTATGTACTCACCATAACGTTCCATCTGAGTAGGTAGACTTCATTTGTCTGCACCTTTGGGAATCGGATCTGACCTCGGATCCGAGCCGGCAATCTTTCATAGCTTAGATCCGAGCTCCTAGCTCCTCCCCTTCACCCATAATCCCCTGCCATCCCTGACTGACCTCAGATCAAGTTTGCCCATAACCAATAATGCTGAAAAAGGAAACTAACTATGTTCCTTAAAGGGCAGAGTAAAAACTTCTGGCCAAATAACATCCGAAGGTCAGGGGGAAGGAGGGTGGGACGGTTGCAGACAAATGAAGTCTACCTACTCAGATGGAACATTATGGTGAGTACATAACTTCTTAATCTGAAGTAGTTAACTTCATTTGTCATCAACCTTTGGGACAGAGTCCCCAGCTACCTGTACCTTGGGCGGCCTTCATGGGAGGATGTTCCGGAGCACTGCAGAGCCAAAGGATGCTCTCCCTCTAGAGATAATATCCAATTTATAATGGTTGATGAAGGTATGAGGTGAAGCCCAAGTGGCTGCTGAGCAAATATCATCCAGGGGTACTCTAGCCCGAAAGGCAGCAGAAGTAGACATGGACCGAGTAGAGTGAGCACTGACTCCTTGAGGTGCGGGCCTGCCAGAACTTTCATAAGCCAAAAGGATGCAATGTGAAATCCACCTCAACAAGGTGACCTTCGACACAGATTTACCTAAATTAAATTTGGCAAAGGAGACGAACAACTGGTCGGATTGTCTATGACCAGCCGTTCTATTAATGTAAAAACGCAGCTGTCTATGCACGTCTAAAGAATGCAGTTTGTATTCTCCTTTGTTCTGGTATTCAGGAAAGAAAACTGGCAGATTAATGGATTGGTTAATATTTGCCTCGGAAGCAATCTTAGGAAGGAACGAGGGATAGGTCCTGAGGTAAACCCTATCCTTGTGGAAAGTCAAGTAAGGAGGTTTTACACATAGGGCTTGAAGTTCAGAAACCCTCCTAGCTGAAGTAATAGCGACGAGAAAGGCTGTTTTCCATGACAAATGTTTGAGATCAGCTGAAGTTGCAGGTTCAAAGGGAGGAGCTGTCAAGGCCTGAAGTACTAAAGTCAAATCCCAGGGAGGCACTACTTCCTTTATTGGAGGTCTGAGTAGGAAGGTGCCCTTCAGAAAGGTCTTACATAACTTTGTGGTGATCAATGGACCCAGTTCATGTCCCACGTGGTAATGAGAGATAGCTGCTAGTTGAACTTTGACTGTGGAACAGCTAGCCCCCTGATGAAAAAGCCCTGAAAGGAAATCCAGGGCAACGGAGCTGTGACAGGGTCTAAATTCTGACGCTCCGCCCAAATAGCAAAACGTTTCCATTTACTCCTATAGACTTTCCTAGTAGAGGGCTTGTGTGCTGCTACTAGGATAGCTTTAACTGGGAAGGAGATACCGGGAGTCCTAGTTACGACTGGAACTGGAGCAACCAAGCCGTAAGCTTGAGAGATTGTCCAGGTTCGGGACTGGGAGGCCTAGGGGGTGGGAAATCAGATCCGGGAGGGGATCTAGAATCCAAGGTGGATTCACCAGATGAGACAAGAGGTAAGGGAACCAAGCTTAACGAGGCCAGAATGGGGCAATGAGGATCATTTTGCTCCCCAACCGGCTGGCTTTCTGTAGAAGCTTCAGCATTCAGAGGTAGAGGAAGGAAAGCATAGAGCAGACCAGGAGGCCAAGCATGCATCAGAGCGTCTCTCGGGAATCCCCCGGCGGGGGGAATTAGAGTGAAGTAGCTGTTGCATTTCGTGTTTGAAGGAGAGGCGAAGAGATCGCAACAGGGTTGTCCCCATACGGCAAATATCCGCTTCGCTACCTGGGGATTGAGAGACCACTCGTAAGGAGACAGTATGGTGAGACTGAGTTTGTCCGCCAGGATGTTGAACCGTCCCGGAATGTGCGTTGCAATAAGAAAGCGGTTGGTGGAGATCGCCCATTCCCACACTCTCATAGCTTCTCGACAGAGTGGGTAGGACCTGGTTCCCCCCTGTTTGTTGATGTACCAGACCACCGACATGTTGTCTGACTGAACTGCAACTGTTCCTGTAGGAAGAAGGCTGTGAAGTGCTTGCAACGACAACAGCACTGCCCTCATCTCTAGAACATTTATATGCAATGAGGTCTCTATCGTTCCACGTGCCTTGGACCATCCTGCCCGCATAATGCCTCCCCCACCCAAGGTGAGAGGCATCCGTGGTCACCGTGGCAAGTGGAGGGGCCATGGAGAAAGGGTGTCCCGCTTGGAGGTCCGGTGATTGTAACCACCATGCGAGAGCCCTCTTGCAAGCCTTGCTGAGGGGAATGGGGTGACAGAGGGTATCGACGGAAGGACCATTGGACTTGGAGAGTCCACTGCAAAACCCTCATGTTCAGGCGGGCCATGGGGAGCAGGGTAACTGCGGCCGCCATGGAGCCCAGCGCCCTCAAGACCAATCCTGCCGAGGGAGCAGACGATAGTAAAATGGCCCGCACATGAAGCCTCAGGGTGTGAAGTCGTTGGGTGGTTAAGAAGGCTAGTAAGTTGTTGGTGTCTAATCTGGCCCCGATAAAGTCTATCACCTGAGTCGGGTTGAGAAAAGATTTGTCCGTGTTGACGGTGATCCCCAGCTGGGGAGCAAGGTGGAGAAAGTAATTCCTGGCTGAGCAGAGTAGATGCCTTGTTGGGGCGGTCTGGAGCTAGTCGTCTAGGTATGGAAACACCTGCATTCCCTGAAGCCTCAGGTGGGCTGCTATCACTGCTAATACCTTGAACACCCTGGGGGCTGAGATGAGACCGAAGGGAAGGACCCTGAACTGATAATGACTGTCTCCTAGCCAGAAGCGGAGAAACCTCCTGGATCGTTTGTCCATCAATATGTGGTAATACGCATCCTTGAGGTCTATCGAGCACATCCAGTCGCTCTCCCGCAACAGGGGGAGAATGGATTGAAGGGTGACCATCCGGAACTTTTCTTTGGTTACTGACAGGTTCAGGAGGGAGAGATCGAGGATTGGCCTTAGGTCCCCTGTCTTTTTTGGCACCAAAAAGAACCTGGAGTAGTAACCCGATCCGAACTGGTCTGCAGGGACGTGTTGGATGGCTCTTTTTCCTAAGAGCTGCTGAATTTCCGCAGCTGCAGCCTCCCTCTGATCGGGTGGGACATCGGGGAGGCGTTTGGGTTGGTGAGGGATGTGAGATAGACTCCCAAGCTGCCAGGTGCCTCGAAAAACATCCCCAGACTGCCTCCAGAGAGGAGCAGTCGGGCAACCCCTCAGGGTCGCTGGGTGGGCCGGCCAGAGAAAGCTTCTCTGGACCCACCATTCCTCGGGCCCCCTCTGCCTCTAGGGTGGCGTCCACCCTGTCCCTCCTCTGCCACGGAAGGACTGGGGATCCGGAGCGGACTGGGATTGTTGCGACTTCCGGAACCACATCTTCTTCTGACCCTTTTGGTTCTTGGAGAAGGACCTCTGGGGAGCAGAGAAGCGGACTCCGATGGCAGACGTCTTCCCGTCCTTTTCGCTCTGGACCAAAGTCTCGCGAACGGTCTTGCCAAACAGGGCAGAACCATCGAAAGGGGCATTCGCAAATGACGCCTTGAAGGGTTCCGCGAAATCGCAATGCCGGACAACAGCCGCATATAGGTGTTAGATATGGACATGAGAGTGGCCATTCGAGTGGAGTACAACCGTTTGTCCTCCACCGACATGGACTCCGGGGGGCGACGCAGCGTACTCTTTGATAAGGTCCCGCTGCAGTCAAATAACATGTGCCATGTAGTTCAGAGACCTCACCGAGAAGGTCGCTGAACTAAAAGCCCGCTTCCCTAAACAGTCCATCAAACGGGACTCCATGCTCGGTGGATGGACCAAGGGACTCTGAGCTAATTCCCCTCTTGGTGGCCGCCGCCACCAACATGGCATCTACAGGGGGACCCTTGCTCCAATGGGACCTCTCGGAGGGCGGACTAAGTATCTTGTCCGGGCGTTTGGGGACTGGCTCCACAGTGTCCGGCTCCTTCCACGCCCTAGTGGTAATAAGGTCCACTAAGGGGTCGGGCGGATGGGACACCCAAGAGGTAGATGGGCCTGCTTCGAATGCCTCTAGGAAAACAGATTCGTCCAAGGAAGCCTTGGG
Source organism: Protopterus annectens (assembly GCF_019279795.1). Taxonomy (NCBI): domain Eukaryota; kingdom Metazoa; phylum Chordata; order Ceratodontiformes; family Protopteridae; genus Protopterus; species Protopterus annectens. The sequence goes on from NC_056746.1 coordinate 560,280,142, forward strand.
GGCAGACCACCCCCCTCTTATCCTGAGCATTTCCATGATGTCGCCGAAGGAGACATCCTCGGGGGGGGGTGACCTAGGGGAGCCTTCCCCTTCATCCAAATCAGTGTCATCAGTCAAGGTCTCGGGGGAGTCCACGTGCCTCCTCTTGCACTTTTGCTTGTGAGAGACGTCCTCGGGGGGGGGCTGTCAGAGGACGTCTCACCAGCCACGTCCTGTTCCAAGGGAACGACCTAGGACATCAAAGCAGGCTGTCCCTGGGGCCAGGTGATGGAAGCCGGACCCAACAGAGAGGGAGTGCGGGGCGGAGCCGAAGCAAGGACCGGGGGCCTGGAAGCACTCTACAGTGCCCTCTCCACCACATCGAAAGCCGAGGGAGAGCCGCTCTCTCTGGGATCTGAGAGCAAACCCCCGCTCGGATCCGATGGACGGATCAGGGTCGGCGCCAAAGCCATCGGATCCGACGGACCAGTGTGCTCCGACCTAGACGGAGCCAAAAACACACTGATTCCCTTGGATCCATGGCTCAGAGAGCCCGGATCTGACAAAAACGGACCAGACAGGCTCGAGGGAAGAGTCGGCGCCGAAGTACCCGATACTGTCGGCGCCGACCCACCCCCGGCTCCAAGGCTGCTCGGCTCCGAACCCGGGAAGCGGGTCCGAGAAGGAGCTATCGGAGCAAATAAGGGTGTCAAGCTCCCCCCCCCCCCGGAAGGGGGGGGGGCAGGAGCACTCCCATCTGCAGTTGGGCCTGGAGAAACCTTCGCATCATCCGGTCCAAATCTGCGTCGGAAAGGCTGCGAGTTTATCTCGAAGAGGCCAGCGAGGCTGGCCGGGAGTGCCACCTCGATGACCTCGACTGAGATTGGGTCTCCTCCTCCTCGGGATCCGGTGAGAAGCACGGAGACCGGAGCCGAGAAGGAGGAGACCTAGAAGCCCTGGAGGGAGAAGACCGCTTAGCCAGGGGGGGGGGGGGCAAAGCGGAGGCCTCAGCCCGCCGCTTGTGGTGCTTTCTCCCTCCTATTTTCTTTCCTGGCCTCCCTCTCCTCCGGCGCTGCAACGGGAGTTTGAGTCCCGACCGGAGAGAGGCAGGAGTGGCCGCCGCCAAAGCCAGGGAGGAGGCCACAGAAGCAACGGAGGCCGAAGCCGAATCCGGGGGCAAAAGTCCCGCTAGGATTAACTTCGACCTCCAGTCCTTCAGTGCCCTGGGGTTGAATGCCGCGCAAATAGAACACCCAGAGGAAAAAGAGGAAAGGTGTTCAACCCCAAGGCACCGCACACACCGAGTGTGGCCATCCGCTGGGGAGAGCTTATGGCCACACTCGGTGCACTTAGAAAAGATGGGTTTAGGGGCCTCAGACATCCTAAAGAAAACCCATTCGTTAGGCCCCAAACACACAACACACAGAAACTAATGACCAGTGAAGGGGAGGGAGGGAAAGCTTAACTAAAAGGGTTTAAACTAGGAAGTTTTACACAAAAAAGGAACCTGAACACAACGCTCACACACACTTAAGGGGGATAAGAAAAAATAAGAAATTTCTCTTACAATACCCTGCGATACCAGGAGCTCAAGAACCTAGCTGCTGACAAGAAGCGCGGCAAACTAGATCTGAGGTCAGTCAGGGATGGCAGGGGATTATGGGTGAAGGGGAGGAGCTAGGAGCACGGATCTAAGCTATGAAAGATTGCCGGCTCGGATCCGATTCCCAAAGGTGCTGACAAATGAAGTTAACTACTTCAGATCTATAATTCATCTTGCTACTTAACTGAAGATTAGCCAGATGTACATAAAGTCCCAGAAGATGCTTTACATGAAGTCTGCAACATAATAAAACATGAAGTTCTGCCCAGATGTGCACAGCAGACTGATCTGAAATACTTTTGCAAAAATGACAACTATCCATGGCATCCTACATGTGCAGCTTGCATCTCTAACGTTGTCAAAATCCTATCTGTCTCTGTAAATGAGGAGTCTGGAAGCTGTGAGAAATACTTACTCCTCTGTTATTCTATCTGATGAAAAAAAATCTTCACTGATGCTTATGCATTACTAAAACCTAAAAATAAGACAACAGACATTAGCACCCTTCTGGAACGGTTCTACTTTATAACATTGAATTCCCATAATGTCGTCTCGCTGCTCGTAACTTCAAAAGAGAAAAATCCCAGTGTGATGCCCCGGCCCTGGTACAGTACTCAAGAAGCCTCAATCCTCACCACTAACACCAGTGAGGGACATGCACATTGGGAGATGAACAATACACACACAGTAAAGTACAATTTCCCTTAAGAGCACAGAGATCACAGTCAGTCTGGGGCTGGTTTCTCCCTCTCTCTCTCCAGATCCCCAGTAAGACTCCCCCCACTGGCACAGCTGTAGGGTTAAGATCTTAGCTGATTGGTCAAGCCAAAACCTCCAGCACCTTCTCTGTCCAACTAGTGCTTCATGTCCCTGCCCAAGGAGCTGACACACACACACACTGAGATTTGATTTGTATACAAACACACACACACTCATGGAGAAGGCTAGCATAGGTTCTCCAGCTATGCCCCTTTCTGCCCAGGCTATATGGCAGTACCACCTGCCACCCTTATCAGCTACTATAAAGGCCCATCCCAAAGGGTGTCCAATTCTACTGTGCAATGTTACTATTATCCAAATGGTAAGTGTGACCAAGGCTTGAAGGCTATTTAGGAGTGATTTATACAGTATCACCAAATACATACAAGTACTCCAACAGCTTATATATCTCTACACAAACCAGCCAAAATTAAAAGGTTTAAATATATTTAATAAATAATAAAAGCACAAGACAATACTCATTAACTTAACACAGGTGACAATAGAGTTCACAATCAAAAGAAATACTTTAAAACAACACTGCAGAAGTCTCACGTGAATACAAAAAACATCTAGACTACTCTTGCTATATTCCTAAGAGAAACTATGTTCTAAATAACTTAGTTACAGAGCAAGGCAAAGTGCTGTTGATGTTGTCAGATCCAGAACAAAATACAAAATGCATTAACTTTCTCTCTGAGATGGTTCTTAAATTAATAATACACATTACTGCTGAATCATCTCAGAATACATCATTCTGGTCACCTCTGCCTACTTTCCCAGGCTAGCAGGAACTTAAATTTTAACAGGTCTCTATTAAAAATACTAATCTGTCAGAAGCTGACAAGTCTCTCTTAAAAGCTTGCCTGAAACTGAAAGTCTTAAAACAATTACCTTGGAAACCTATAATTACCTCCGTTTCCAGACAATAAAAAGAAGCCCCTAGCCCTAGACATCCTGTCTCTTAGCTGCAATAAACTAACTTTATAACATATTGTAAAACTCTTTACTTATAAACTTATTTTCGTAGAGTTTTGCAAGTTAACTCTGTATATTCAAACTTCTACTATGAAACATACATTTGCCTTGGCATACAGTTTATTCAAATTTCTGCTCTTTTCCAGCAGGGTGCACTGCTGTTACAATCTTTAAACTCAGTACAGGACATATAGTTTTCTTACATTTTTAAGGCAAGTATACAAATCATATTACTATTCACAAAATTATTTACAAAATTCCAGCTAGCTGAGCTGGCAGCATCTCAGTTTATCATACCTGGAACGAAGAATTTCGCCTCCGGGAAACTAACCACTTGGCAACCACTGACAAAAACAGAAAACTACGCAAATTAAACCCATCAAAGTGGGGAACTTTGCCCTCCACACCCCCCCCAACTTAAATATTCCAACTTCGAGATTGTGCTACAGTGGAGTAAAGGGCAAAGGTCTGCAGTGTTAGCCAAGTGGTTAGTTTCCCGGAGCAGAAATTCACCATTCCAGGTTTTCGTTCTTTTGGAGTTATATTGTTGTCTCGCTGTTAAGCAAGATGACATCATGGGAATTCTATATTATACATGGGAACCTCTGGAACACAAAGAGAACACACTGTTGCTGTTTGGACTTGTTCTGTGCAGAAAATATTAAAGAATTCAGTTTTTTGGACTCCTCTCCACCAGCACTATACAGTAGGATTCAACTTTATAAAGTTCAACCATTTGAAAAACTTTGATGACTCTTAAGTACAACTGTGGAAGAACTTACCAAATAGTACACTGTTGAAATAGAACCCAGACGCAGTAGCTCTTACTAATGGGACTTCAACTGTAGAAGGTCATTTCCACAGCTCAGATCCCTCCAGCCAAAGGTCCAGTGGACATCAGGTCATTCCTACATAAAGCTCAAACACATCCTTTGCCAGTTTAGAGGTCAATCCTACATAAAAGTTCACATGTCCTTTGTCATCTTGGGCAAGAAAGCTCAAAATTGGCAGAGTATCCGCCCACTAAGACCCTAAACAAGGACAGGTGTATACTCCTTGGATCAAAAATGATTTTAAAAAGGCACAGTTTATGTTAAGAATAAACCATAATTCTAGATGATATATCTATTGTTGTAGTAATGACTCAGTGTTTCCCTGCATGCAAGAGACCCAATGGCTGCCCCAACTTTCAGAGATCACAAAAACTATACTGACTCGGCTGATAAACCAAAGGCTTGGATAATTTCTTTAGTCTACAACCATGAGGTAAAAAAAAAAAGAGAGAAAAACAGCCAAACAAAATCAATTGACAAGCATAACATACTACAAAGCTTCAAGAAATCAGCACCTTACTCTAATGTATTATATATAAGAAGGTACATAGTACAGTTGTGTACACTTACCATAAATGTAGACAGAGTGTATTCACTGTTGCAGTCATCACACTTGGGTTCTCTGCCTACAGGTAATCCTCAGTCGGACCAAATACCACAGTCTTAGGATTTCTGCATCGGATGCTGTCGCTTCTTCCATGACGTCAGGTCGTCAAAGGTATAAAACATGCAGCAGACGCCATTACATCAGTTTTTCTTGCCCCAAATAGGAAAAGTACAGCTGTGTACCTACCATAAATGTAGATGTTGAGTGTATTCACTGTTGCAGTCATTACACTTGGGTTACCCGACGGCAGGCTACCCGCAGTCGGCCCGAGTTCCAAAGTCTTGGTCCAGCATCGGTTGCTGTCGCCTCTTCCCTGACGTCAGTGCGTCAGGGGTATAAAAGATGCAACCGGCACCATTTTCTTCAGTTTTTCTTGCCCCAGATGTCAGGTGCCCCCAGATAGGAAGGCTGGAAAAATAAAATTATGCCAAAAAGCATGCATGTACTAATATAAACATTTCCTTCATCTACAAGCAAATATACCACATAGGTTGTATAGAGCTGAGAGGTACAAAGAAGTCCCAGCAATGAAAAGGGGGATGGTGAGTGGGTAACCTGGACTGCAACAGTGAATACACTCGAACATCTAAATTTATGGTAGGTATACAACTGTACTATGTGCATCGTGTTTCACTGTTGCAGTCATTACACTTGGGTTGAATCCCAAAGCTGAGGTTGGGCGGCTGAGTCTAGAGTGGATTTGGAGAGGCTACCAGGCCCTGCAGGACTGCAGTGGCAAAGCCTGCTCTGGATTTAGAGTAGAGTAGAGAGGCAAGTGGTAGTGCTTGGTGAAAGTGTGCACTGAGCTCCAGGTTGCAGCTTCTAAAATGTCTTTGGTTGGTACTCTTCTGAGAAAGGCTGCTGCTCTGGTAGAATGTGGCCTAATGACATTAGGCACTGATTTGCCATGTTGTGCATAACAGAAGTGGATGCAGTGTCCTATCCATTTTGAAATTGTCTGCTTTGTGATAGGTTTTCCTTGTGATCCTGCAGCATAGGCTACAAACAGTTGCTCAGGTTTTTCTGAAAGCTTTTGTTTTGTCCAAGTAGAATCATAGCGGTCTGTGTATATCCAAAGCATGCAGAATTCTCTCCCCTTTATTCTGGGGATTTGGGTAGAAAGTTGGTAAATTAATGGTTTGATTCAGGGCCACATTGGAAACTACTTTTGGCATGAATGTTGGGTTTGTCCTGAGAGAAACCCTGTCCTGGTGAAAAATGATGAAAGGTTCCACAGTCATTAATGCCTGTAACTCTGATACTCTTCTTGCTGAAGTTATTGCTAGGAGCATAGCAGTTTTCCAGGATAAGTATTTCACATCAGCTGTGCTGGCTGGTTCAAAATGAGGCAGTGTGAGTTTTTCTAAAACAAAATTGAGATCCCAAGTTGGTACTGGTGCTCTCCTTGGGGGTCTTATGCTTTTTGCCCCTCTGAGGTATTGTCTTAGTATAGGATGTGAAACAATAGGAGGTTCCGTATTGTAATGAGCTGCAATGGCAGAGGCATGGATTCTAATTGATGAGAAAGATAGGCCTTTGTCCAGCATCTCAGTTAGGTATTGTAAAATCTGAGGTATATTTGGAACAAGTGGGTCGAGCCCTTGTGCCTGGTTCCAAGCACAGAATCTCTTCCATTTTTCTGCATAAGATGTCCTAGTGCTGGGCCTCCTGGCTTCTAAAATGACATCCAAAACAGCTTTAGAGACAGATGCAGTCTGAGTGGCTACACTACCTGCCATGCTGCCAGATTTAAGGTTCTGAGTTGACTGTGCAGAATCTGATTGTTTTGTTGAGTCACAAGATGAGGAATTCGAGGTAAAGGCCAATCTGGGCCCAGAGACAAGCTCTTTAGGATTGGGTACCAGTGCTGGCGTGGCCAGTCTGGGGCAATCAGGATCATTTTTGGCCTTTCTTGTCTGACTTTTAGGAGCACCTTGGTAAGAAGAGGCATTGGAGGGAAGGCATAGACTGTCAGAGCTTTCCAGCTGAATGATAGAGCATCCACTTTCCATGCTTGAGAGTGTTAAGTTCTTGTGCAGAATTTCTGTAGTTGGCAATTGTGAGGGGAGGCAAAAAGATCTATATCTGGGCGTCCTCATTTCCTTGTTATGCTGAACACCTGTGGATTTAGTTTCCATTCGTGAGGGTCCATGAGATTCCTGCTTAGTTCGTCTGTCAGTGTATTTTTTGTTCCTGGCAGGAATTGTGCCTGCAGAAGTACCTGATAGGTTAGTGCTGTGTTCCACAAGGTCATGGCTTGCCTGCATAGGGGGTAGGAATGTGTGCCCCCTTGCTTGTTTAAGTATCACATAACTGTGGTATTGTCTGTCTTTATTAGTAGTTGTCCTGGATGTAGTGGGTCCTTGAAAGCTGTCAGGGCATTCTGTACAGCTAGCATCACTTTCTGATTGATGGGAAGATGCATTTGTTCCTTGGGCCACGTGCCCTGAATACATTTTCCTGCCATATGTTCCCCCCAGGCATAATCCGATGCATCCGTTGTTATTGTCTGCCTGGCTGTGGGTAAGGTGAAAGGCTGTCCCTTGTGTGGTAACAGGCCTGGGACCACCATCGAGACTCCTGTTGTAGGCAGGGAATTAAAGTTATGATTGTCTCCAGGCTGTGACAATGTTGAGTCCAAACACTTTTTAGATACCATTGTAGTTTCCTAATATGCAGTCTTGCATATGGAATTAGTAGAATGTAGGACGCCATGAAGCCCAGGGCCTGCAGAATTTTTCTTGCAGGGAGCTGGGTCTTTGTTGCCATCAGCTGAAAGTATTGTGTCAGTTGCCTTTGTTTGCCTGGCATGAGATAAGCCATCTAAGCAGTTGTATTTAAGCTTGCACCCAGGAATATTATCTCTTGAGAGGGCACTAGTTTTGATTTATTTTCGTTTACTGTGTACCCTAGGCAAATTAGTAATATTTTTACAAACGCCAGATGCTTTAGTAGAATGTCCTTGCTCTCTGCTTGAATAAGGCAGTCGTCCAAGTAGGGATATATTTAAATTCCTTTTTGTCTGCAAAATGCAATTACTGGTGCCAGGCATTTTGTGAAGACCCTGGGCACAGTAGATAAGCCAAAGGGCAGTGCAGAGAATTGGTAATGCCTTGAGCCTGCTATGAATCTGAGGCATCTTCTGCAAGTTTGTCTGATTGGGACATGCAGGTATGCCTCTATGAGGTCCAAAGTAACTAGCCAAGCCTTCTTGCCCAGCATGGGTAGAAGCTGCTGTAGTGTTAACATTCTGAATTTTGGAACATCCAGAAAAGTATTTAGGATTGACAGGTCCAGTATTGTTCTCCAGGCTTTGTCCTTTCTGGGTACTAAGAAAAATCTTGAGTAAAATCCTTGCCCCTGTTCTTGCTGTGGTACTCTTTGAATAGCTCCCATGTCCATGAGAGCAGCAATTTGTTTTTGCACCTCTGCCCATTGGTTTTGTGGCAGGTCTGGCATACCTCTTGATTTTGGAAGCGTGTGAAAGTGGAACCTGTAACCCTGAGAAACAATATTCATTACCCATTTGTCCTGGGTGATTATGTGCCAATTTTTTGAGAAAAGTGCTAGCTTTCCCCCTAGGGGTGCTGCCAAAAGGTAAGTGCTTGGCATCTGTAGAGGGAAGTCATTGGGAATGTTTCCTATAAGGTTGTGATTTTTCTTCCCCTCCTTTGGGGGCTGAAGCACCCCATTGTTTAGGTCTGTAGGAGCCTTGGGGCTGAGATCTGCCTCTTGGGCATCTGTATCTGCCTCTTTGTGGCTTGTCTGACACTGGAAAGGACCAATTTTTTGAAGGCCAGTTTCTGCTAAACCTAGGTGGTTGCACCTGTAAGAAATCCTTTACTGTCTGCATTGATTTTGCTTTATCCTCCATTTTCTTTAACACCTCTTCTGCCTTAACACCAAAGTATCATGCTGTAGTGGAGCATCCAATAATTTTACTTTAACATGGTCAGGTAAACTTTGTTCTTTCAACCAAGCATGCCTTCGAATAACAGAGCCTGTAACTGTGGCTCTACAAGAAGCCTCTAATTAATCAAAACCACATTGTAAAGTATGCTTTCCCACTTGTTCAGCTGCATGCAATAAATCCTGCCTCTTCTTACGGTCAGGACTTTGAGATTGAAACCATTTTCTGCTTTAACAATGACATGAGATACTGTTGATACAGCTAAAATAGCAGAAGTGTAAACTTTTTCCCCCATCTGTCCAGAGCTCTGGATTCCCTATCAGACGGGACAGGATTTTTAGCAGTGGAAGCCTTAACCCCTTTTGGACCCTGAGAAATTGTTTCTGGATCTGCAGCAGGGTTTTTGTAAAGAAATTTATGAGCGTCAGGGACCCTTGTAGTACCTGTCTAGCTTGACTGGTGCAGGGGGTAAAGAATCAGGATTCAGACTGGATTCAGAGAAAACATCATCAACAATATCAAGCACAGGGGGAATAGCCAGGGGCCTGTGCTGGGGAAATAAAAGAAAGTCTCTGAGCCTTTTCTTGGATTCCGAATAATCCTGGCTCTCCCAATGGAAATGCTCCCTCCCTCATGGTGTGCAGGGTTTCCCCAAAAGAATAATCCTCAGGCGAAGAGGCTGAAGGTATAGACTCCTCTGCATCAGAGTCCTCATAGGGAGGGAGAGAGTATCCCTGATTAGAAGAGGAACCAGAGGAAATAGAAACCTGGTCAGAGGAATCATAGTCAGTGTCTTCCCTAGGCCTTTTGTCAGGTGGGGGATGGGAACCCCTGATTAAAGTAATTAGGTCTGTAGAATACTGTACTTGTTTCCTTGTCTTTAATGGTGTTTTTAACTTTGCCTTGGCTGCTGTAGTGGGCTTAATTGTAAGCTGGGAAGGTCTGAAAACACCCTCAGAAGCCGATGCCTGCTCAGCGGCTCTGGACCCATGTGAGGGAATAGTTTCTGTAGGCCCAATACCTTGAGTTTCCACAGGCCTCGGTGTCTCCACACGGCTGTCGGATACGGCCTGTGGCTCTGAGGTAGCGGGTGTCAGGGGCTGCGAAAGCGCCTCACTGAGAGCCGGCGAACTGGCGACTGGCCTAGAAGAGGCTTCGTCATCAGTTTTGGACCTCGGATGCCTGTCCTTTTCTTTGTCTTTGCGTTTTTTATAAATACTGGTCGTCGGTTGTTCTGACGGCATTATGCAATTAAACCTTCGACCAAAATAATGTAAAAGCAAAATCAAACAGACGTTTAATAGTATCTTTGTTGAATCTAGCACAAAACCAACAACTAGTAACGTCGTGGTCAGGGCCTAGGCAAGGAATACAGTAAGAATGGAAGTCCTTATGAGGTATTTGCTTCCCACAAGAAAAACAATTAACTTTTTCTGACATCGGTCTTGAGAAAGAAGTTTCCCCAATGGGGTATTTAGCTTTTAATGAAGACTTCAGATCTGAAATTCGAACATGAAAATCTCAGAAGTCGGCCAACCGGCACTTGCGAACTGCTTTTGCTTCAGGCACCGTGCGGCAAGAAAGACTGAAGAAAATGGCGTCGGCTGCATATTTTATACCCCTGGCGCACTGATGTCAGGGAGGAAGTGACAGCAACCAACATCGGACCTAGACTTTGGAATTCAGGCAAACTACGGGTAGCCTGCCAGCAGGATAACCCAATTGCAATGACTGCAACAGTAAAACACGATGAACATCAAGAAAATGAAAATTTCAGGTAGCGGCCAACCAGCACTTGGGAACTGCTTCTACTTTGGGCTCCTCCTCGGCAAGAAAGACTGATGTAATGGCATCGGCTGCCTGTTTTATACCCCTGACGACCTGAAGTCATGGAAGAAGCGACAGCATCCAACCCTAAGACTCAGGTATTAGGGCTGACTAAGGGCTACCTGCAGGCATGTAACCCAAGTGCGATGACTGCAAAGTACAGTTGTGCACCTACCATAAATGTAGATGTTAGGAGTGTATTCACTGTTGCAGTCATTACTCTTGGGTTATCCTGCTGGCAGGCTACCCGCAGTCGGCCTGAATTCCAAAGTCTTGGTCCGGTGTCAGTTGTTGAGTGTATTCACGGTTTCAGTAATCACACTTGGGTTATCTGCCGGAAGGTAGCCTCAGTCGGCCCGAATACCAAAGTCTTGGGATTTCTGCGTCAGATGCTGTCGCTTCTTCCATGATGTCAGGTCGTCAGGGGGTATAAAACATGCAGCCGACACCATTACATCAGTTTTTCTTGCCCCAGATGTCAGGAACCCCCAAAATAAGAAGCAATTACATGGTGTGGAACACCCCCAGTAAAAAGTAAATACCAATGTTATAAGATATGGCCAAACAAAAAAGGATAGGTAAAAGTACAGAGAAGTCAGGGGGCTGGAGGGAGGGTAACCAGGACTGCAACAGTGAATACACTCTAACATCTACATTTATGATAAGTGTGCACAACTGTACTATGTTCTTCGTGTTTCACTGTTGCAGTCATCACATTTGGGTCGATTCCCAAAGCTAAGGATGGGAGGAGATATTTAGATAGCATTAGGACCAGCTATAAAGCCCTGCAAAACTGCAGTGGCAAAGCCAGATCTTGACTTGGAGAAAACTGGCAAATGGTAATGCTTGGTGAAAGTATGTCCAGAACTCCAGGTAGCAGCTTCTGGAATGTCACTGGTAGGTACGCCTCTGAGAAAGGCTGTAAAGGTAGATGCAGCCCTGGTTGAGTGCGATCTGATCCACTGTGGGATAGGTTTTCCATGGTGCTTATAGCAGAAGGGAATGCAATGGCCTACCCATTTGGAGATGGTTCGCTTTGAAATAGCCTTCTCCTCTGTCCCTGCAGCAAACCACCAGCAGTTGTTCAGATCCTTTGAGGTTTAGACCCAAGTAGAATCTAAGCTGTCTGTGCACATCTAAGGAGTGCAGTATCCATTTCCCTTTGTTATGTGGATTAGGAAAGAAGGAAGGCAAATGAATGGACTGACTAAAGGCCACACTGGATACCACCTTTGGCATGAAAGAGGGATTGGTCCTGAGGCACACCCTGACTGCATGAAAGATGATGAAAGGCTCCACTGCCATAAGGGCCTGTAATTCAGATACCCTTCTTGCTGAAGAGATGGCTAAAAGGGAAGCTGTTTTCCAAGAAAGGAATTTTAAATCTGCAGTAGCAGATGACTCAAAAGGAAGAAGGGTGAGTTTCTCCAATACAAAGTTAAGGTCCCAGGCTGGAGTTGGAGCTCTCCTGGCTGGTCTTAAATTTTTTGGCCCCTCTGAGGAACTGCTTGAGCAGTGGAAGAGAAAAGAGGGGAGGTTCTGTGTTACAATGAGCTGAAATGGCTGAGGCGTGAATTTTTATTGAGGAAAAAGACAGGCCCTTGTGAAGCATCTCAGTTAAGTATTGTAAAATCTGAGGTAAATTGGGCACTGCTGTGCTCATCCCTTGAGACTGGTTCCAGGCACAGAATCTTTTCCTTTTTTCCGCATAAGATTCTCTAGTGCTAGGCCTTCTTGCCTCTAAATGACATCCATCACTGGTTTACTGAGGGATGATAAAGGAGAGCTTAGGTAATTAGCCAGGCTGCTAGGTTTAGTGTTTGAAGCGGAGGGTGCAGAATCTGATTCTCCTGCTGAGACAGCAGGGTAGGAATCTGAGGCAGGTGCCATGGGGCTAACAGTGACACACTGCGCAGGAGGGGGTTACCAGTGTTGGCGTGGCCAGGCTGGTGCAATCAAAATCATCCTTGTTTGTCTTGTTTGATCTTTAGTAGTACTTAGGAGAGCAAAGGCAGAGGAGGAAAGGTGTAAACTGATAGGTTTTTCCAGCTGAAGGACAGAGCATCCACTTTCCAAGCTTGTTTGTGGGGAGTCCTTGCACAAAATTTTTCCAATCGATAGTTCTGGGTGGAGGCAAACAGGTCTATATCTGGGCTCCCCCATTTGCCTGTCAACATGTTCATAATCCTTGGTTCCAGTTTCCACTCGTGTGGGTCCATGAGGGTTCTGCTTAGTCCATCTGCCAGTGTATTTAGTTTTCATGGCAGGAACTGAGTTTGTAGATTTACTTGGTAGCTCAAGGCTGTGTTCCACAATGCCGTGGCTAGTCTGCAGAGGGGGTAAGAAGGTGTAGCCCCTGCTTGTTTATGTACCACATAACAGTGGTGTTGTCCATCTTTACCATTAAATGTGCTGGAAGAATGTGGTCCTTGAAGGCTGTCCGAGCACTCTGTACGGCTAACATTTCTTTATGATTGATGTGAAGGTGTATTTGAATTAGGTTCCATTTGCCCTGAATGCACTTCCCTGCTAGGTGCGCCCCCCCCCCCCCATACACAGTCTGATGCGTCTGTTAGGGTTTGGGCGGCAGGGGGTAGTGTGAATGGTAGTCCCTTGTTTTGGTGGCAGGCCTCTGCCCACCAAAGGAACTCTAGGCGTAGACCAGGAATGATAGGAATCATTGCTTCTAGATCCTGAGAATGTTGACCCATAGGCTTTTTAGATACCATTGTAGTTTCCTCCTATGCAGTCTTGCATATGGAATAAGAAGAATGCAGGAGGCCATGTACACCTCAAGGCTTGTAGTATTTGCCTTGCAGATATAGCAGGGTTTTTGTGACCACTTGTTTGAAGTAGGTTGTCAAGTGAATTTGTTTCTTTGGCGTGAAGAAAGCCATCTGGGAAGTTGTATTCAAGCTTGCTCCCAGGAATATAATTTGTTGACAGGATACCAGGTGTGATTTATTTTCGTTTATGGTGTACCCCAGACAAGTTAGCACCCTCTGTACAAAAGCCAGAGGATTCAAAAGTATGTCCTGGTTTTCTGCCTGAATTAGACAATCGTCCAGTTATTGGTATATTTGAAGATTTCTTTGCCTGCAAAATGCAATGACTGGAGCTAGGCATTTTGTGAGCACCCTGGGCGCAGTAGATAAGCCAAAGGGCAGTGGAGAGAAATGATAGTGCGTGTAGCCTGCTTTGAAGCATAGGTATCTTCTGTAAGATTCCCTGATTGGGATGTGCAGGTATGCTTCCTTTAAATTTAGTGTTGCCAAACAGGCATCTTCGCTTAGCATACGAAGCAACTGGCGAAGAGTCAGCATCTTGAATTTTGGAATCATCAGTCAGCATCTTGAATTTTGGAATCACCAAAAAGGTGTTTAGAGTAGGCAGGTCCAGGACAGGACGCCATGAATTGTCTTTTCTGGGTACCAGGAAAAATCTCTAGTAGAAACCTTGTCCCTTTCTCTCTTCTGGTACCAACTGAATAGCCCCTATGCTTAGGAGAGAGAGTACTTGCTTTTGGGTCTCTGCCCACTGCTTTGGAGGTAGATCTGGCCAACCGCTTGGAGTTGGTGACGTGTGGAAGTGAAATCTGTATCCTTGGGACACTATAATTAAAACCCATTTGTCCTGGGTAACGAGTCCCCAGTTCTTTGCATGAAGAGCAATCTTACCCCCAAAGGGGCAGTCACTTGAGAAGTGCTTGGAAGTTTTAAAAAGAAGTCATTGAGACAATTTACCATAGGGGGAGTTTTATTACTCCCAAATTTGGAAGTGGAAGCCCCCCACTGCTTAGTCCTGTGCGTCCCCTGGGACTGAAGCATGGGTGCTCTGCTGGATCTGGGTTTGGACTGAGAAGGTCTGGAAGAGGCAGGAAAGGACCAATTCTTAGAAGGCCAATGCCTACTACATCTTGGAGGTTGTACTTGTAAAAAGACTAACAGTTTGCATAGATTTAGCTTTTTCCTCCATCTTTTTAAGAACTTCTTCCGCCTTGTTGCCAAACAGGTGGCCCTGATTTAAGGGAGCATCCAGTAATTTCACTTTATCATGATCTGGCAAGGATTGCTCCTTAAGCCAAGAATGCCTTCCAAGTACAGACCCAGTTACCGCAGCTCTGCAAGATGCCTCTAGCGAATCAAAACCACACTGCAATGTATGTTTACCAACTTGTTCAGTAGAATGCATAAAATCCTGTAAATCCTTATTTTCAGCACAATCATTTTCTGTTTAAGCAATCCAATAATATGCAGCTGATACTTTAACATATGAAACTGGCAATTCAAGGCCCTAATGGCCAAAGTTGCAGAAGTGTATACCTTCTTACCCCATCTATCCAGCGCCCTGGAGTCTCTATCAGAAGGGTAGGATTTTTGGCAGTAGTAGCTTTAATGCCCTTGGGTCCCTGAGAAAGGATTTCAGGATCCACAGTAGGATTTTTGAAAAGGAACTTGAGAGAGTCAAGAACCCTGTAATATATATCAGGTTTTCTGGAAGCAGGAGGTAAAGAGTAAGGGGCCATGCTAGATTCCGAAAAGGCATCATCAACAATGTCCAGTACAAGAGGTAAAGCTAAAGGCCTGTACTGGGGAAGGAGTAAGAAATCCCTAAGCCTCTTTTTAGAATCCGAGAAATCCTGACTTTCACAACGAAAAAGCTCCCCTGAGAGTATGCAAGGTTTCACCAAATGAGAAATCCTCGGGGGACGGAGTACAGTCCTCAGCATAAGAATCCTCATAGGTAGATAAGGGTAAATCCTGGTTATCAGAGGAAACAGAAATTTCAGAATCCTAGTCAGAAGCATCATAAGCAAACTCAGTCCTAGGTCTCTTAGAGGGGTGAAGGTTGGCCTCTCCTGATTAAAGTAATAAGGTCTTCAGTCATTCTTATAATTTGTTCTTTAGGCATAGAGGCCTGACCATGTGGTCTGGACATCAGTTTTCTAGGCATGGTTCGAGTTTTAGGCCTTGAAGAAGAAGATGGCGCCGGTTTAATATGCAAGTCAGTAGGGCTGAATACACCCTCAGAAGCTGGTGCCTGCACAGTGGCTCCGGATCCATCCAAGGTAGAGACATCCGCAGGTTCCACAGTTGAAGCATCTAGTGGCATACCGGACTCCGAATGGGTCTCAGTAGAGGCCTGCGAATCTGAAGTAGCAGGTGTAAGGGGCTGCGAATGCGCCTCACTGAGTACTGGCGAACTGGGTGGCCTGTCTCTGTCTTCATCTTTGCGTTTCTTTGGAATGTCGGTAGTCGAATGGCTTACCAAAGACCTATCAGGATAATTGAACAGAGCACCAAAAAATTAGAAGCACAAATCTGCAGACAACGGATAGTTCGTTGTTTAAATAAGGCACAAAACTGACAGCGAGGTACATCGTAGTCAGGGTCTAGGCAAGGAATATAGTACGAATGAAAATCTTTATGAAGTATTTGCTTCCCACAAGAAATGCAATTTACTTTTACTGACATCGGTTTAGAGAAAGAAAAAGTTTCCCCAAAGGAGTACTTAGCTTTTAGTTTAAGACTTCGGTTCTGAAACTCGAAAACGAAAATTTCAGGAGTCGGCCAACCGGCACTTGCGAACTGCTTCTGCTTCGGGCACCACACGGCAAGAAAGACTGATGTAATGACATCGGCTGCATGTTTTATACCCCTGACGACCTGACATCATAGAAGAAGAGACAGCAACCAACGCAGGACCCAAGACTTTGTTAATCAGGCCGACTGAGGGCTACCTGCAAGCAGATACCCCAAATGTAATGACTGCAACAGTGAAACGTGAAGAACATCGGGTCTTGAAATGGTCATTTCAGCTTATACACCAAATATTACACAGTTTCAGAAGTAAAGAAACAGTTCTGCATGTACTAAAAGAGCGCACAATGTTAGAAGTTACTGAAAATAGAAGTTCTCTTAACTTCTCTTTTCCTATCATTTTTGAGAGACTTGGAAAATGTGGATCAAGTACAGTTGTGTAAAATTTTACCGTAACTGTAGAGGTCTTCCTCTTCACTACTGTATTTTTCACTAAAGGGATCCTCTGCCAAGGGTAGCCTAACGTTGGGCGAGTACACCAAAACCTTTGGATTTTATAGACGTGTACTTCATATGTATGCTCCCCACTCATGCCGTAGGTCAATGGTGACACTGCAACGGTAAAGAGAACGACATCTACTGTTATGGTGAGATTTTACACAAGTATACTATGTCCTTCCATATCACTTTTGCAGTATTCTCCACTAAAGGGATTAGAGTAAAAAGCCCAAGAGAAGTTTTGGTAGGAGGAAGGCCCAGAAGAAGCCTCCAGAAAACCATGCAGGATAGGTCTGGCAAAGCCAGCTCTCGCTCTACGAACATCATCCAATTTGTAATAGGTTCATAGGTTCATACTAGGCTATCTGCCCTAGGGCATTTATAAGCCTAGCCAGAGTGTGTTTGGCTTTCGCCACCCATTTTAAATTAATTTTGCGAAGCCCTTTTTCGAGGTTAGTATACTGTGCCTCTGTCTAACAGTGACACAGAAGTGATACCCGTGGTAAACCTACGATCTCCCATCCACTCATCAAGAGTCAATGAGGGACTCTGCCTAACCTGGACTGGGATTTTATTCCACAGTGAAGGGAGCCTCTGGGTTATGAATCTGTCCCTCCAGCATGTCCTATTTATTTCAGTGCTGAGGTTCAAGTCTCGAGCGTAGCTCGATGGGATTTGGATTTTCTGAGATGCAGCATGTCCATTAATTCCGGGTTGGACATGGCTTTATACGTCAGGCACAGATCGCCTCTGAGCAGGCGGTATGCCACTGAGTAGAGCTGGAGTTTCTTTAACTGGGCAGCACATGGCATCTGCTTGAGCCCTTTGATCCTCTTGTTGAGGTACTTTTGGGGTCTTTCCAGTTGCTGCAGGTTTCTGGTAAGGTACATCCCAAAAGGGGCATTGTACTCAATTATGGGCCTGATGAGGGATGAGTAAAGAGGCACGATGACCTCCCCTGATCTAGATGGGAATCCCTTCATGATTAGGTGGGCTATATAAAATGTTTTTCTAACCACTTTGGCCACGTGGTTGTCAAATGAGAGATTGCTATCAACTTGGGTCCCCAATTACTTATTCTGTACTTAATGGATTACCACCTATGTGGTAATTTGTGGGCACTTAGTTTTTGCCAAAGGGAATGACTATACACTTTTTGGTATTTAGCTTGAGGCCATGGCTCTGGCACCAGTTGTCTGTTTCTAAGAGGCCCTTTTGGAGGATGCTTGTGTCGGCTGTAGAGTCGATTATGGCGCCCAGTTTGCAGTCATCTGTGAACTTGGTCAGCCACAGTCCTTCCGTGTTGGCCTGTACTTCCGAGAAATATATACCGAACAAGAAAGGTCCCAGGACTGTGCCTTGTGGGACGCCACTTGTAACTGGTTTGGAGTCTGACATGGCTCCAGCAATTCTAACCATGTGGGTTCTGTCCTTGAGCCAGTTTGCAACCCATCTAGTGACATAGGGGTTTATATTTAAGCTGGTGAGCTTATCTATAATGCCCGAGTGGGGTATTGTATCGAAGGCTTTTGCGAGGTCCAGGTAGGCTGTGTGGACCACCTTCCCCTCGTCAATGGCCTTGGTGACCGTTTCAAAGAAATCAACCAGGTTTAAGAGGCAGGATCTGCCCTTAAAGCCGAACTGGGTAGGATCCAGTGTCTGTAGGTCCCCAATATCTTTATTTATGAGGTCCATGATGATCCTTTCCATAGCTTTGCAGACCAAGCTAGTCAGGCTTATGGGGCGATAGTTTCCAGGATCTGTTGAGGCACCACCTTTGTGGAGAGGGACCACTGTTGCTGTACGCCACTCTTTGGGTACATATCCTGTAGTAAGGCTGAGAATGAACAGTAGTTTTATGTTTGGGTTTAGCTCTTCTTGGAGTTCATGTAGGACACAGCCTGGGACACAGTCTGGTCCCATTGATGCTGTGTTTTTTGCTTTGGAGAGGGCGGCTCTTACCTGAGCATCTGAGATGTCAGGGGGGCAGAACTCTGCTGGGATAGATATTTGCCCTTTTGGTGGGGAGGGGGGGGAGAAGTTTGTGCTGAACCTGTCAGCTAGGATGTTGGCAAAGTCTGTGGGTTCGGTGTATTTTTTGTCATTTTGGACTAATTCTGTGCATATCTGGGAATTCCCACCCAGGTTTCTAACATAACTAAAGAAAGCCTTGTGATTATCCTTAGTATCCTGTGCAATTTTTCTCTCTGAGCTGGCCTTAGACGATTTTATGAGTGCCCATAGTTTTTTGCTAATACTGATCAGAGATGCCTTCCCTTTTTGGGATTTTGCTCTATCATGTAGTGGCTTCCTCCTTCTTTTGTATACTTTGTTTATGGCTGGGGTCCACCAGACAGGACGTCTGCCTTTGGAGGATTGGGTCTTGGTTTTATTTGGGATTGCATGATCCATGCATTCCTGAAGGTGTTCATAGAATGCATTTTTAAAGGATTCTGTGGTCTGGGCCGTATTTTCCACAGGCCCGGGGGCTTGGAAGGATTCCACCTCGGTTTGAGGAGTGTGAAATTTGCTTTAGAGAAGTTTTTCACTGTGGCTTTCTGGGCAGGGGGTGGGGTCGGGATGTGAATATCCAGCGAGATTAGTTTATGGTCTGATCTTACCAGTGAGGGATACACTTCTGGTCTGGAGCATAGAGTCCCCATGTTGGTGATGACCAGGTCCAGTATGTTTTCCCCTCTTGTGGGAGTGGTAACAAGTTGTTCCATAGCATTTGAGTTTATAAATTCTAGAAACCTTTGGGCTAGGGTGTTGGAGCTGGAGTAATGCTCCCAGTCTATGTTTGGGCAGTTGAAGTCGCCCAATATAATGGTGTTTGGAGAGACCTTCATATTTTCCAGTGTTCTCAGGAAGGCCAAGTGGGGTTCCTGGGTTTGGGAGGGTGGTCTGTAGCAGGCTATAAACTGGAAGGCAGTTTTACCCACTGTTAGTTGCACATGGATAGTCTCTGATGCTTCGTGCTGTGCCACCAACCTGGAGGTGTGGGTATCTTTGACGAATACTGATACTCCCCCCCTCCTTTTGTGGTTCAGTCCAAGTTTTGGGGCGGAAAAGCATGTTATGAGGTATAACCTGGTAGTGCTGGGGTGCTCTCGGGAGCCTTGAACCAGGTTTCTGTTACTGCACAGATATCGATGTTCTCCATGCTAAGGAGAGTTTTGAGTGCGTGCATCTTGAGGTTTAGACTTCTGGCGTTGAGTAGCATTACTCTTAGTTTCTTATCCCTTGTGATACCTATGGAGGTGGGTTTGTATTTTGAGCCTTGCCTAAAAAAGGCACTATGGGGGTAGCAAGAGCCTTTGCCAATATCGAAAGCCCAGGGGTGACAGGTGCAAGCCGTCCCTAGCGAAGCATCGTGGCTTGTCGAGCATGCCATCCCATGCTGACAGGCATTGGATCCCCTTTGAATGACACCAATACTTAAGCCAATTGTTGAAATTGATCATCTTGTCTTCATATTGTGGCATCATTCTTGGTGAGGGTAAGATGCTACTCAAGGTCAGGGTCATACCGGCCTGGGCTACATGCTCAGAGAGCTCCTCTGTCTCTTTTCATGTAGTCCAGGGAGGTACGTCTCAGGTCATTCACACCAGCATGGACAATGACTGAGTCATATTTGTACTTGCCTTGGAGTGACCTGAGTGCTTGTGTTATGTGGCGGATCCTAGCGCCCAACAGGCAGCTCACCGTGACCTTCTCCTTGTTCAGCCTGGTGAGTGGGACATCAGTGTGCCTGACGATAGTCACCTATTACAAGTGTATCAGGTGTGTTGTTTAGCCTTAAGGGCTGTGACTGTTCGGCACACTGGCTTTGTGAGCCATGTGTTGTATGTGTTTTGTTTTGGGGTAGTGGTTGCTTGGGTGTCTGCTTTGGAGGTCTCTGCTGCTTAGGCAGATTTTTATTTAGAGCCTCCAAGTGTGTTTTTGTGTGTTTATGTGTTTGGTTTGCTGTCGTGGTAGGTCTATGTGAGACTGGAATTGTAGTGAGTGTGGTTTCCTTCTCCTCCTGACTGGTTACGCCAGTACTGAGTTGAGAGAGCTTAGCCTCCAGTTTGGCTATATGGTTGCATCTCTCACATGTGTTGGAATTTGTTGGGAGGAGGAGAGGGTTGTCTGTGTACATGAGGCAGTTGTAACATTGCCTCAAGATTCCCAGATTCACCAGCTGGACCGGAGAGGAGATTGACAACTGACCTTTGGACATGCTAGAATAGTATTGGGAATTCCTTTATAAATCGAAAAAAAGGGCCAATGGGGAACAAGGTACTCAAGGGGAGTTTGTGAGGGTGTAGTGCTTTTAATTTTTTAGTGCTGACTTATATAATTGCTTTAGTGAGCAAGTGCCAGGTAACTTAAATGCAATGTGTTATAGGTAACTTAAATGCAAAAATGACAAACAGTAACTTTCTTTCAAGTGAAACAAGGAAATAAGTACAGTAAGCAATGCAGATATCACTAGGGATCCACTGAAGCGCTGAAAAGCCGTGTTTTAGGTGGAATTAGCGTTTCAGGGAAATAAGCAAACAAACAACAAGCATACAAACAAAGCTAGATTCAGCAGGCCTGGATTTAGTCTATGCTACAGCAAACAAGGTGTACCAATTTCAGTAAGAAACAGTTCAAATATGCAGGCACTATAAGCCTTTAACCAGAAATTCCCAGCTCAGAAGGGCAGAGTCCAGCCTCTCCTCCCACAAGAGTGCAGACCACGAACCTTATTAATGTAAAATAACTGGCCTGAAGCCCAAGTGCTTAAACCAGAACTAATACACTTTTAGAATAACAGACACTGAGCCCTCAATCAGCAAATCCCAACTTAGAAGGATGTAAGCTACCTGTCCTGCCACCACAGTGCAGGCCACAAACCTTCCTAATGTAAAACAACTGGTCTGAAGCCCAAGTGCTTAATCCAAAATACTTAGAATGACAGCTACACTTTAATCACATTACTACCAAGCAGTAATAAATACAATTGAATACTTTAAAGAATGCCTGGATTAGTGCTCAAGTTATACAAACAAAGCTAGATTCAGCAGGCCTGGATCTAGTCTATGCTACAGCAAACAAGGTGTACCAATTTCAGTAAGAAGCAGTTCAAATATGTAGGCACTATAAGCCTTTAACCAGAAATTCCCAGCTCAGAAGGGCATAGTCCAGCCTCTCCTCCCACAAGAGTGCAGACCACGAACCCTCTTAATGTAAAATAACTGGCCTGAAGCCCAAGTGCTTAAACTAAAAGGCTTAGAATGAGTTACACCAAGCAGTAATAAATACAATTGAGTACTTTTAAGATGACGCAAAAGCAAAATAAAGTAGGAAGAAACACAAATACAGTAAAAGCAGATACAATTTTTTTTTTTTTTTTAGTAAATGTACGAACAGAGGACCAATTAGTAGCCTTCAGGATGCAAATGGCATCCAAGCTTTTGAAAAAAAAAAAAAAAAGCACCAGAGGAAGACACAGCCCTGGTAGAATACACCTTTACAGAAGTTTACATTAGAAGAAATGGCCTTAGAGACCCATGAAGAAAAGGTCTGCTTACAAACAGCGAAACCCAGAGATCTAGGATGAAACAAATATAAAGTTGCTCAGACTTGCAAATGGCCTTAATCTTATCCAAGTAATACCTGAGCTGTCTATGTAAATCCAAAGTGTGAAGAATCTTCTCACTAGCAGACTGCGGAGAAGGAAAAATGTGGGCAAATTAATGGAGTGGTTAAAAGACAATTCATTAACCACCTTGGACATAAAAGAAGGATTAGTACGAAGAGACACCCTGTCCATATGAAAAACTAAAAAAAGGAGTAACAGAGAAAAGGGCCTGAAGCTCGGACGCCCTCTTAGTTGAAGTAATGGCCAAAAGAAGGAACAGTCGTCCATGTACAATGCTGCAAGGAAGATGAAGCTGCAGACTCAAAAGGAGCCTGAGTCAACTTTTCAAGAACAAAATGAGGGTCCCAGAAAAGAGGAATAGTTTTCCTGAAAGGCCTAATATTTGACCTCAAAACTTGTGGCCAAAGGAGGACTCAAAGGCAGACAAGCAGAAACAGTTGAAAGTTGAGCTTTAACTGAAGAATATGCCAACCCAGCAAGGAGCGATTCACACAAGTAAGAGATCCAGAGGAATCTCCACAGAAAGTGGGATCTGGTTATGAGTAAAGCACTGACAGAAAATCTCATCCATTTGGACACACAGGATTTCCTGGTAGTAGGTTTCCT
Organism: Protopterus annectens; assembly: GCF_019279795.1. Lineage (NCBI taxonomy): Eukaryota > Metazoa > Chordata > Ceratodontiformes > Protopteridae > Protopterus > Protopterus annectens. Next base: position 560,302,914 of record NC_056746.1, read on the forward strand.
GGCCACCTGTACAACCTGAAGTATATCCGGAGGGAAAAACGCGTCTAAAAGGGATCAAAGCCCTATCACCCCACAGCATAAGGTAAAGGGTGGACAAGCGAGTATGAATGAGAGACCCCTTGACTTGTGAGAGTAAGTCTGATGTGATTGCCCTTGGCTAGGTGCAGAACAGGGAACCAGTGCTGTCTGGGCCAAAAGGGATTCACCAGCAATATTTTGGGGGAGTCTTGTCCTATCTAAAGTAGGACCCTCGGTAAGATAGGAAGGGGAGTGAAGGTGTAGACAAACACCCCCTTCTAAGAAAAAGAGAGGGTGTCCATCTTCCAGGCCAGAGGACTTGGGACTCCCTGGTGTAAAAAGAGGAAATTGTTGGTTCAGAGGGGAGGCAAAAAGATCTGAGTACCACACTGTAGGACAATATCCAACCACACATCTCTGTGAAGCATTTATTCGTGAGTCTGCATTATGGACTTGCTCACAGAGCCTGACACAATGTTTTGCTCTGAAAAAATATAAACAGCATGAAGATTCATCTGATATTAGACAGCTAGAGACCAAACTTTAAGAGCTAACTCTTTACAGAAGGTAGGACCATATCCCCCCCCCCCTTGCTTATTAATGTACCGCATCACTGTGGTATTGTCTGTAAAGATTTTGGGAGGCCCTGGAAGAAAAAGGGTATGAAAGGCTTGAAGGGCCAAAAGGAGAGCTCTCACCTCCTTGATGTTGATGTGGTCTGACCTCTGATGAATGGACCAGAGACCCTGTGCCTTGAGAGGGCCAAATGCACCCCACCCCATGTCTGAGGCATCCAATAAAAGTTCCTGAAAGGGGGCTGAGGTCTGAAAAGCAAGCCCTGCATTGAGAAAGAGCTCATGAATCCACCATTGAAGTTCTAGCTGGACACATGGAAGAAGAGGGAATAGAAAGTCTAGAAGATGACAATGATGGAGCCAGAAAGACTTTAGAAACCACTAACTTTCGCAAATGGAGTCTGGCTAAAGGTAGCATATGAATGATGGAAACCATGAATCCCAGAGCCCTCAAAGTCCCTGGCTGTAAGTGACACCCAAGGAAGAAGGGAATGAAAAAGAGCAATTAGAGCAAGAGCCTTGGGGGGTGGCAGTGAAGTCAGCATAGGAATGGTCTGGAGCCTGTACCCGAGAAAAACATGATCCTGAGAATGACTCCAGATGGACTTCTGGAATTTATCATTAATCCTAGGCTCTGCAAAAGACAAACAGCATAGTGAAGGTGCTGAAGCAAGGTCTCTGGGGAGGAAGCTTGAATGAGTAGGTTATCTAGGTAAGTAAAGGTTCTGTATCGCCCTCATCCTACAAAAGGCAATCACAGAAGCGAGGCATCTGGTAAAAACCCTTGGGGCAGTAGAGAGGCCAAAAAGCAAAGCAGAGAACTGAAAATGCAAGGAAGAAACTGAGAAACAAATATTTCCTAAAACAGGGATGAATAGGGATATGAAGACAATTATCCTTAAAATCCAGACAGACCAGGAAAGCATGAGAAAGTAGTTGAAGAAATGAAGGGACAGAATCTGAAAGGAAGGGATATTTAGAAAGGTATTGGCTGAGAAAGGTCCAAAATAGGCCTTCAGGTGCCTTCTTTCCTGGGAACCAAAAAACTTTCTGGAATAAAACCCCTTCTCCTCCTGGAAGTGGAAACTGCTTGGATGGTACCTTGAAACAAAAGGCCCTGAAGTACATCCTGAAAAAAGCAGCTGTTCCTGCAGAGGTTGGGGAATGCCCAGAAAAGGAGGAAGGGATTTCCACACCATAAACTATCCTTGACAGACTGACAGAAGCCAAGAATCCTGACTGATCCTTAACCGATTGGAAAGGGAGATGGAAAGATGAAGAGATAAAGGGACTTGACTCAGGATGGAGGGAAGCAGACAGTCGGACAGAACCTGGCTTGCCTGAAAAAGGAAGTTTCTAAATAGATTTAGCAGTAGGAGCCCTTCTTGAACCCTTCTTACCTTTGGGAGGAGGGTGATACTGTCTTTGAACAAAAGCAGGCTTACTGGGATAATTCCACTGAAATTTAGGAATAGGAGAAAAGTACAGTTGTGTTCACTTACCATAAATGTAGATGTTAGAGTGTATTCACTGTTGCAGTCATTACATTTGGGTAATCTGCTGGCAGGTTGCCTTCAGTTGGCCTGAATATCAAGGTCTTGGGTCCTGCATCGTTTGCCGTCTTCTCTTCCATGACGTCAGGTTGTCGGGGGTATAAAACACGCAGCCAACGCCATTTTATTCAGTTTTTCTTGCCCCAGATGTCAGGTGCCCCCCAAATGGGGAGCAAAAAAAAAAAAAATGATAGATACACACACACACACATATATATATATATATATATATATATATATATATATATATCAATAAATAAATAAAACAGCAATATATATGTAAATGCACTTTTATCAACATAAACTTTACCATCATCTAAAAGCAAACAAACCACAAAGGCTTTACAATATAGTGAAGGAAAGAGAAGTTATAGAGAAAAGGGGGATGGCGGGTGGGTAACCCGGACTTCAACAGTGAATACACTCAAACATCTACATTTATGATAAGTATACACAACTGTACTATGTTCTTCTTGTTTCACTGTTGCAGTCATTACATTTGGGTAGAATCCCAAAGCTATGGATGGGAGGAGGAGGATGGAACTAAATAGCATTAGGAGCGGCTAAAAGGCCCTGCAGAACTGCAGTGGCAAAGCCTGCCCTGGACTTAGAGAAGAGAGGCAAATGATAATGCTTTGTAAAAGTATGAATAGAGCTCCAAGTAGCAGCTTCTAGAATGTCTTTGGTTGGAACTCCTCTGAGAAAGGCTGCTGAGGTAGAGGCAGCCGTGGTGGAATGTGACCAGATTCCCTTGGGCACTGGTTTACCATGATGCAAACGAATGCAGTGACTTATCCACTTAGAAATGGTCTGTTTTGATATAGCCTTCCCCTCTGATCCTGCAGCAAATGCCACCAGTAGTTGCTCAGACTTTTAGAGATTTGGTCCTGTTTAAGTAGAATCTTAGCTGTCTGTGTACGTCCAATGAATGCAGAATCCGCTCCCCCTTCTTCTGCAGATTTGGGTAAAATGTTGGCAGGCGAACAGTTTGGTTAAGAGCCACACTGGATACCACCTTAGGCATAAAGGAAGGACTGGTCCTGTGGGACACCCTGTCCGGGTAAAATGTAATAAAAGGCTCCACAGCCATGAGGGCCTCTAGTTCTGAACCCCTTCTTGCTAAAGTGATTGCCAAAAGGAGAGCTGTTTTCCAAGATAAAAACTTTATATTCGCAGTAGCTGCTGGTTCAAAAGGAGGCAGGGTGAGTTTTTCCAGCACAAAATTGAGGTCCCATGCAGGAGTTGGTGATCTTCTGGGGAGGCCTTAAATTTTTGGCCCCTCTAAGATACTGTTTTAGCAGAGGATGAGAAAAGATGGGAGGCTCCGTGTTGTAATGAGCCGAGATGGCAGAGGCATGGATTTTTATTGAAGAAAAAGATAGGCCCTTGTTCAAGCATCTCAGTCAAGTATTGTAAAATCTGAGGAATATTTGGTTTTGCTGTGTCCGTTCCTTGTGCTTGGTTCCAAGCACAGAATCTCTTCCATTTATCAGCATAACATTTTCTAGTACTAGGCCTTCTGGCTTCCAAAATGACATCCATCACAGATTTACTGAGAGGTGTTGTTTGAATAATTACATGATCAGCCATGCTGCCAGGTTCAGAGTTTGGAGCGTATTGTGCAGAATTTGATTGCTCTGCTGAGACAGTAGATGAGGTATTTGAGGCAAGTACCAAGGAGGGAGTTGAGACATATTCCTTAGAATTGGGTACCAGTGCTGGCGAGGCCAGTCCGGGGCAATTAGGATCATTTTTGTTTTTTCCTGTCTGACCTTTAGTAAGACCTTGGGGAGAAGAGGCAGAGGAGGAACTGAAGGATAGGGCATCCACTTTCCATGCTTGAAGGATAGGGCATCCACTTTCCATGCTTGTTTGTGATAAGTCTTTGTGCAGAATTTGTCCAGTTAATAATTTTGGGGAGAGCAAATAGATCTATGTCTGGGTTCCCCCATTTCTGTGTTACCATGCTGAAGACTTGTGGATCCAGTTTCCACTCGTGAGGGTCCATAAGATTTCTGCTTAGGTCTGCCAGAGTATTTTGTTTTCCTGCCAGGAATTGTGCTTGAAGATGTACTTGGTAAGTCAAGGCTGTGTCCCACAATGCCATGGCTAGTCTGCAAAGGGGGTAGGAATGTGTACCCCCACTGCTTGTTTATGTACCACATAACCATGGTGTTGTCCGTCTTTATCATTAGTTGTCCTGGATGAAGCAAGTCCTTGGGGGCTGTCAGGGCATTCTGAACAGCTAGTATCTCTTTCTGGTGGACATGCAGATGCATTTGTTTTGGGTTCCATATGCCCTGAATGCATCTCCCCCCGCCAGGTGGGCCCCCCATGCATAGTCTGATGTGTCTGCAGTTAGGGTTTGGGTGGCAGGGGGTAGAGTGAAAGACCGCCCAGTGTTTTGGTGACATGTCTCTGCCCACCAAAGTAACTCTTGTTGTAGGCAAGGAATGAGAGGAATCATTGTTTCCAGACTGTGACAATGTTGACTCCATAAACTTTTTAGATACCATTGAAGTTTCCTCATATGCAGTCTTGCATATGGAATTAGTAGAATGCAGGATGCAATGAACCCCAAAGCCTGCAGAATTTGTCTTGCAGATAACTGGGTTTTTGTTGCCATCTGTTTGAAGTATATAGTCAGTTGCCTTTGTTTGTCTGGCGTAAGGTAAACCATCTGGGCAGTTGTATTCAAGCTTGCACCCAGGAATGTAATTTTTTGAGAGGGTACCAGTTGTGATTTCTTTTCATTTAGTGTGTACCCTAGGCATGTTAGAAGCCTTTTTACAAATGCCAGATGTTGAAGAAGAATGTCCTTGTTTTCTGCTTGAATGAGACAGTCGTCCAAGTAAGGATAGATTTGTACGCTTCTTTGTCGGCAAAATGCAATTACTGGTGCCAGGCACTTTGTAAAGATCCTGGAAGCAGTAGATAAGCTAAAGGGCAGTGTAGAAAATTGGTAATGCATAAAACCTGCCTTGAAGCGGAGGTATCCTCTGCACGATTCCCTTATTGGGATATGCAGGTATGCCTCAAGTCTAGAATCACTAACCAAGCTTTCTTGCCCAGCATGGGCAGTAGCTGCTGTAAAGTCAGCATTTTGAATTTTGGAATGTCCAAGGACATGTTCAAAATCGATAAGTCCAGTATTGGACGCCAGGCATTGTCTTTACTGGGTACCAGGAACAGTCTTGAATAAAAACCTTGTCCTTTTTCCTGTTCTGGTACTGGTTGAATAGCCCCCATATCCATGAGGGACGTAACTTGTTTCTGAGTCTCTTCCCATTGATTTTGTGGCAGATCTGGCCAACCGTTTGGAATTGGCAACGTATGGAAATGAAATCTGTACCCCTGGGATACTATGTTTAATACCCACTTGTCCTGGGTAATTAACTGCCAATTTTGAGCATGAAGTGCTAATTTTCCCCTCAAGGGGGCTGCCAAAAGATAAGTGCTTGGGGATGGTAGAGGGGAGTCATTGAGACTGCTTACTGTAGGGTTGTGCTTTGTTTCCTCCAGATTTGGAGGTAGAGGCACCCCATTGCTTTGACCTGTAAGAATCCTGTGATTGATATCTAGAGCCTTTTGAGCGCCTGGATTTGCCTTGTGAAGCTCTGTTGGACACAGGAAAGGACCAATTTTTAGTAGGCCAGTGCTTACTGAATCTGGGTGCAAATCTTTTACAGTTTGCATAGATTTAGCTTTGTCTTCCATTTTATTTAAAACCTCTTCTGCCTTATTACCAAACAAAGTAACATGCTGTAAAGGTGCATCCAACAATTTAGCCTTAACATGATCAGGCAGATTTTTCTCCTTGAGCCAGGCATGCCTTCTAATCATAGATCCAGTAACTGCGGCCCTGCAAGAGGCCTCCAAGGAATCAAAACCACATTGCAAAGTATGCTTTCCAACCTGTTCTGCTGCATGCAATAATTCCTGTAATTCTTTATTTTCCACACAATCAGAAATCAACATAATTTTCTGTTTCAATAAGCCCATAACATGCTGTTGATACTTAAGCATATGAAACTGGCAGTTTAAGGCCCTAATTGCCAAGGTTGCAGATGTATAAACCTTCTTTCCCCACCTATCCAGCGCCCTGGAATCTCTATCAGAGGGAGTAGGATTTTTGGCTGTAGAGGCCTTTACACCTTTGGGACCCTATGAGATAGTTTCAGGATCAGCCGCAGGATTTTTGAATAAAAATTTGTGGGAGTCAGGAACCCTGTAATATCTGTCTTCCTTACTAGGAGCCAGAGGTAGGGAATCAGGAGCCATGTTTGATTCTGAAAACACATCAACAATGTCTAATACAGGAGGTATAGCCAAAGGCCTATGCTGAGGAAGACGGAAATCCCCAAGCCTTTTTTTTTGATTCAGAGAAATCCTGACTCTCCCAATGAAAATGTTCCCTTAAAGTATGCAAGGTTTCTCCAAATGAATAATCCTCGGGAGGAGATGCAGATGGGATGGATTCTTCTACATCTGAATCCTCATAGGGTGGTATAGAAAATTCCTGATCAGAAGAGAAACCAGAAGAAACAGAAACCTGATCTGAAGATTCATAATCAGTGTCTTGCCTAGGCCTCTTAGCAGGGGTGGTGGTGGGGAGGGAGGGGTGGGAACTCCTGATCAAGGTAATTAAGTCCTCAGCCATTTTGATCATCTGTTTTTTAGGCATAGGAGCCTGAGCACGTGGCTTATGCGTCTTTTTTTTTGGACTTAGAAGTTGCTTTTTGAAGCTGGCGTTGGTTTTATATAGAAATGTTGAGGCCTGAAAACACCCTCAGAAGCCGGTGTCTGCTCAGTGGCTCCGGACCCATCTGAGGGACAGACAACCGCGGGTACAATACTCTGAGAATCCCACAGCATACCGGACTCAGCATGGGTCTCGGTAGAGGCCTGCGACTCAAAAGTAGTGGGCATCAGGGGCTGCAAAATCGCCTGAGTACGGCAAACCGGCTACTGGCTTAGGAGAAGCTTTGTCGTCTGTTTTGGACCTCGACGGTCTGTCTCTTTTTCTTTGCATTTTTTTGTGAACTCCAGTAGTCGGATTGCTATCAGACGATATTTCAGGGTAATTAAATTTGGATCCAAAATATTTTGAAGCAAAAACATACAGACGCTTAATAGTGTCTTGGTTAAATCTGGCACAAAACAGACGGCAAGGCATGTTATGATCTGGGCCTAGGCAAGGAATACAGTACAAATGAAAATCATTATGAGGTATTTGCTTCCCACAAGTAATGCAATTATTAACTTTTACTGACATCGGTAAGGAGCAAGAAAAGGTTTCCCCAATGGGGTACTTAGCTTTAATTGAAGAATTCAGTTCTGAAACTCGAATGCGAAAATTTCAGGAGTCGGCCGACCGGCACATACGAACTGCTTCTGCTTCGGGCACAGCACGGCAAGAAAGACGGAATAAAATGGCATTGGCTGCATGTTTTATACCCCCTGACGACGCCAGCAGATTACCCAAATGTAATGACTGCAACAGTGAAACATGAAGACCATCAAAAATATGCTTCAATTCCTGCAAGGCCTTGCCCTTGTCTTGCATGGACTTAAAAAGCTCAGCAGCTGCAGAAACAAAGAGATTTGCATTATCGAGGAGAGCCTTAATATCATCATGCAAACCCAAGAGTAGCACCTCAATACAGAACCAAACACAGCAGCTCAAGAAGAAGCATCAGCTGCATCATGACTACATTTAATAGAATAGCAAGCCACTTGGGAAGAAGAGTCCGATGAGAAGAGGGGCAAAATCTTCCTCTTAGAATCAGAAAGATCAGAGACAACCCAAGAGGCCTGAGAAAGAAGAGACAAGACATACCTGGTCATATGGGTCTGATAATTAAAAGCCTGAAAGGCAAGGGTAGCAGCAATATACACCTTTTTGCCCAGCTGTTCTATGGCCCTACAGTCCTTGTCAGAATGAAGCAAATTAGTACAGGGCAAGAGATTAGAAGATTTGTCAGAAGAGACAAAGAACACAGGGGTCAGCAAAGGGGCATTTGTAGAGAAACCTACATTCATCAGACACCTTATAAAATCTATCAGGCTTTTCAGGGGCTTGAGGTTGAAAATCAGGAGTCTGAAAAGCTGCTGAAAAAGTATCCAACAAGGCAGACAAGATCGGAGGAAGAGCAGAGGGCTTAAGGGACTCCATCTGGAGGAGTTCATAATACCTTTTCTGGATGTCAGACACCTGAGAACAGTCCCATTAAAAAAATCCCATCATACGAGAGATAGTATCCCCAAAAGAGAATTCCTCAAAGGGAGAATCTGGGATAATGGAATCTTCTCAGAACCAAAGTCCAATGGAGAAGGAATCTGACAGGAGTATGCCAAGGACTCTTCCCCAGAGTCCAAGTCTTCATCAGAAGAGTTCTGCTCTCTAGCCTTCTTAAGTGGACTACATGACCAAGGAGGGCAGGGACAAACTCCCTGGGTAGGCTTCAAGATCATGACTGCATTAAACAACCCCTCTGTAAAATCCTGCCATTCACACTGGGAATCTTTGGGAGCAGGGGAGATGTGTTTAGTTTTCTGCGTCTTCTTTACAGGGACATCAGCCCAAAAGACCTTAGGAGGTTTGGATCCCTGTTGACACTCAATGTAGTGGGAATCTCCTCCCAAACAAGAATCTGTCCCTTGGTCCCTCAGATATGATCAGTGAAGATGTCCACTCAACTTCTTCAACAGACGACAGCAGAGCCTCTGAGGGCGTGCAAGAAAACAGATGCATGTCAACCTCAGACTCAGTCATGCCAGAGGAATCTGATGGAACAACAGGATCATCTTCTAGGTTTTCAACAGCTTCAAAAGAGATGTCTGGGAGAGGCAGTACAGCACCCGAATCCGTCCTAACTTTTTTGGTCATCTTCTTGAAAGACAGCTGACCTTCGAAACGAGAGGATTCCACCATAGCACCCTGTGCCAACAACTTAAGGCAATGGTTTTCCAGGTAGATAGACAAGGTAGACAACTGACTATGTAGGGTCTAAGGGACAAACGTTTGACAAATCGAGCACTTAGTATGGTCGTGAGAAGTGCACAAGCAAAAAAACAAACTGCTTGTGATGGTACTTATGCAGAATCTGTCTACCACACTGACATTTACCCTTTCTGAATGACATGCAGTGATTCTGCAAGAAAACTGTCTCTAAACATAGTCAGAGGTGACACGGTTAACAGAAAATGCAGCTGCCTGCTGCTGCTGTAGTGTATGGATGTGGGAAGTCCCATGAACATACCTATGACACAGGAGCACTGGTGGAAAAGTACAGTTTTGTACCTACCATAAATGTAGATGTCCGAACAGGATAGCATCTGCAGTCATAACAAATGGGTTGTCCTGTCGTCAGGCAGCCCTTCGGTCGGCCGAATTCCAAAGTCTGGGTCCGGCTTCGGCTGATGTCGCACTTCACCCGACGTCATCTCTGCTGGTCTTCGGGTATAAAGGCATCAGCCGACGCCATTTTACTCAGTGTTTCTTGCCCCAGATGCCAGTTGCCCTCTAGGAAAGCTACATTTTGGATAAATGCCAATGTTTCCAAAATAGTAGAAGGCAAACACAAAAATAAGCATGTATGTACATATATACAAACAAATACACCATAAGAGACTCCCCAGCTAGCTATTAGGAGGGTAAATACCCTAGGAGTACCACAGAGGGGAAGGAGGGTGGGTAATCCTGACTGCAGATGCTATCCTGTTCGGACATCTACATTTATGGTAGGTACAAAACTGTACTATGTCCTTCAAGGATGCATCTGCAGTCATAACAAATGGGTAGAATACCATAGCCAAACTAGGGAGGAGGAAGAAGAATTATGGTGTAGTTAGGATCCCTTGCAATACAGCAGTGGCAAATCCTGCTCGGGATCTAGAGTATAGAGGTAAATTATAATGCTTGGCAAATGTATGCACGGAGGTCCAAGTAGCCGCCTCAATAATGTCCTTGGTTGCCACTCCTCGTAAGAAAGCTGTGGTAGTGGCTGTAGCCCTTGTAGTATGAGGTCTTATGTTCTGTGGAACTGGTTTTCCATGGTAGGAGTAACAGAATCTTATGCAATTTCCTATCCATTTGGAGATTGTCTGTTTGGAAATTGCTTTTCCTTCCCTTCCTGTTGCATAGGCTACTAAAAGCTGGTCAGTTTTTCTGTTACTTTTGGTTCTGTCCAGGTAGTAGCGTAGCTGTCTATGTACATCCAAGGTATGCAGCAGCCTTTCCCCCTTGTTCTGTGGATTGGGAAAGAAGGTAGGTAGGTGGATTGCCTGGTTTAAAGACACTCTGGATACCACCTTAGGCATAAATGTAGGATTAGTTCTCATGGACACTCTATCTTGATGGAAGATTAGGAAGGGTTGTACTGTCATTAAGGCCTGTAGTTCCGAAACCCTCCTTGCTGAAGTAATTGCCAGTAGGAAAGCAGTTTTCCATGATAGGTGTTGAAGGTCTGCTGTTGCTGCCGGTTCAAATGGAGGGAGTGTCAATTTTTCTAGCACAAAGTTCAAGTCCCATGGTGGTAATGGTGGCTTCCTAGGAGGTTTTACATTCTTGATCCCTCTGAGGAATTGCCTGAGTAGAGGATGCGAAAAGACAGGTGGATCGAAGCTGTATTCTGCGGAAATAGCTGATGCATGTATCTTGATGGAGGAATAGGACAGGCCCGTATGTAGAAGCTCTGCCAAGTACTCCAGGATGTTAGCAATATCTATGTTCGACACATCTTTTCCTCTTTCAGTACTCCAAATGACAAACCTTTTCCATTTTCCTGCATAGTTCCTTCTTGTTGAAGGTCTGCGGGCTTCAAGGATAATGTCTTTAACCCTTTGTGATAAGTCTGGGTTAGTTGCTGTTATGTGATGTTCCAGGCAGTCAGTTGCAAGGTTTTTAGGTTTGGGTGCATGATGTTGTAGTTGTTCTGAGTTAACATCAAAGGCATCAGGGGTATTGGCCACATTCTCCCCTGAGACATGCTCCTCAGCAAAGGATACCAGTGTTGTCTTGGCCAATTCGGAGCTATCAGAATTATCCTTGGACGTTCCTCTGATTTTCAGTAGTACCTTGTGCATCAAAGGAAGAGGTGGAAATGCATATGCTGTCAGGCCTTTCCAACTGAAGGATAGAGAGTCCACCTTCCATGCTAGTGGGTGGCATGTCCTTATGCAGAATTTTTTGAGCTGGTGATTGAGTGGGGATGCAAATAGGTCTATTTGTGGCATTCCCCATTTCTTTGTGATGGCCTTGAAGATGTCCGGGTGTAGCATCCATTCGTGAGCATCCGAGGTGGTTCTGATTAACATGTCTGCTATGGTGTTTTCTTTTCCCGGCACAAATATTGCCTGTAACTGGATGTTGTAGCTCAGAGCCATATTCCAAAGGTCCAGAGTCATTCTGCATAGGGGGTATGAATGAGTGCCTCCCTGTTTGTTGATGTACAACATGACTGTGGTGTTGTCTGTCCTTATCATTAAATGGCCTTCTTTGAGGAATGGTTTGAATTTCTGGATTGCTAGTTTTACTGCCAGCATTTCTTTTTGGTTTATGTGCAGGTGCAGCTGGTCTGGAGTCCACAATCCTTGTATGCACTTGTCCAACATGTGTGCCCCCCAGCCTAGGTCTGAGGCGTCCGTTGTGATGGTTTGGTTTGCTTGAAAGTTGTGGAAGGGCAAGCCTGGGTTTGACTGGCATGCTTGAGCCCACCATAGGAACTCTTGTTTCAGGCATGGGATTAGTGGGATTTCGGTTTCTAAACTGTGCATGTGTTGAGACCATAAATTCTTTAGGTACCACTGTAGTTCTCATATGCAGTCTGGCATGGGGGACCAGGATTATGCATGATGCCATGAAGCCCAAGGCCTGCAGTACTTTTCTTGCTGTTAGCTTGTGCTGCTTTGTTAATGCCAAGAAGTAAAGAGGGAGTTGTGCTTGTTTTTCTGCAGTTAGGAATGCCATTTGTTTTACTGTGTCCAATTCCGCACCCAAGAAAGTTCTTGTCTGGGATGGTATCAGTCTTGACTTTTTTAAATTGACTGTGTATCCCAGGGCTTGTAGTAAGCAAATGACTCTTTGTAAATCTGTTGTCAGCTTGCTTTTGTTGTCCGCTTGTAACAGGCAGTCGTCCAGGTATGGTTAAATTTGGATTCCCTGTAGCCTGCAATGAGCGATTACTGATGCCAGGCATTTTGTGAATACTCTGGGCGCAGTAGATAAGCCAAAGGGCAATGCTGAGAATTGATAATGCTCTGATCCTGCAAGAAATCTGAAGTATCTTCTGCAATTTGGTCGTATGGGGACGTGCAGGTATGCCTCCTTGAGATCTAGAGTTACCAGCCAACACTCCTTGCCCAGCATGGGAAGAAGTTGCTGTAGGGTCAGTATTTTGAATTTTGGTACAATGATGTATGTGTAAGACGGACAGGTCGAGAATAGGTCTCCAACTTTTCTCTTTTCTTGGTACTAGGAAGAGTCTGGAGTAGAATCCTTTTCCCTGTTCTGTTATTGGTACTCTTTCCACAGCTCTCATCTTTGTTAATTGAGCTATCTGCTTTAGAGCTTCTGCTTTTTGGTTTGGAGGTAGGTTTGGCATTCCTCTTTTTACTGGTAAGGTGTGGAAGTGGAACCTGTAACCTTGGTCTATGGTTTGCAAAATCCACTTGTCTTTTGTGATATAGTGCCAATTTTTCGAAAATAAGGCTAACTTTCCGCCTAAAGGTGCTGCTATTTGCTCCCTGGTAGGCGGTGTCAGAGTCAAGTCACTGTGATTGTCCTGTTGCAGTGGCAGTGGTTGTGTCTGTGCCTCTCTGGTTATTGCCTTGCCACTGGCGTCCTCTATAGGCACCTCCTCTGGATTGATTTCTGCCTCTAGAGCGTCTATTCCTGTCTCTGAGATTTTGAGGAGTCTGGAAAGGACCAATTTTTGGCAGGCCAGTTCCTGCTAAACCTTGGGGGCTGAACCTGTAAGAAATCCTTAACTGTTTGTACAGAGTTTGCCTTCTCTTCCATTTTCTTCATTACTTGCTGAGCAGGTGTACCAAATAGACTGACCTTATCCATAGGAGCATCTAACAGCTTTGCTTTAACATGATCCGGCAAAACCTGTTCCTTCAACCATGCATGCCTTCTTATCACTGTGCCAGTCATGGCTGATCTAAATGAAGCCTCCAGTGCATCATAGCCACATTTTAAAGAATGGTTACTAACCTGCTGAATGTTATTCACCATTTCTAAAACATATTTCTTATCTAAGGAGTCATCAGAGGACAGCTTCTTAGTTAACTGATCAAGCATAAACTCTTGGTATTGGATCATGTGAAACTGAAAGTTTAAAGCTCTAGCTGAGAGAGTAGCAGAGGTGTAAACTTTTTTCCCCCATCTCTCTAAGGACCTGGATTCCCTTTTCAGAAGGGAGAGGGTTTTTTGCTGAGGTCGAAGCTACTGCCTTAGGCCCCTGGGATATAGTCTCAGGATCTGCAAGTGGGGCCTTGTATAGGTGGTGATGAGTGTCTGGCACCCTGTAAAATCTATCTGGTTTGGAAGGGGCTGGAGGTAAAGTATCAGGAGCAGTGCAAACATCATTAAATGCATCATCCACAACAGGCAGAACTGGAGGTATAGCTAAGGGCCTATGTTGTGGTAAGTGCAGAAAGGTCCTAAGCCTTTTTCTTGAATCTGAGAAATCTTGTCCCTGCCATTGGAATTGTTCTCTCATGGCATGTAAGGTTTCCCCAAAGGAAAATTCCTCTGGTGGAGAGGCAGATGGAATGGATTCTTCAGCATCGGAATCTTCATAAGTAGAAAAAGGAGCCTCTGGCTGATCTGTAATGTCGGAGTCATCCGAAGAATCATCAGAGGACACTGGCTCGGGGGGCTCTGCTCTAGGTCTCTTTTCTGGAGGCTGAGAGGCCCTGTCTGGGTGAGATTGGGATCCCTTAATTAAGGAGATTAAATCCTCTGCCAGAGTAAGCATTTGTGAACTAGAAGTGGGCCTATGTGAGGGGGTAAAATAAGAGCAAAACTGATAACACCAAGAAGAGTAGTTCCAGAACCGCAAAGTGAAGACAATAGTTCGTAAAAAAGGTGAGTCCTTTATTAGTTGCCAAGTGGTAAAAATCCAAAGACAGTTGGTACAAAGCAGCAAAATCAGACCAAATGGTAAAAATCCAAAGTCAGTAGGTACAAAACAGCAAAATCAGACAAGCGCTTTCGCTTGGAAAATGCCAAGCTTTTTCAAGTCAAAAACAGTTGCCTGCAGTGAGGCAACTGTTTAAATGAGGATGTTAATTAGTCACATGTTTGGTTAGAGCTGAGTTGCATTAAGAAACAATTGAGACTGTTTTGAGCAAATGAACAGCCAAATAATAAAATGAAACATTAAAATGTGCATAGGTTAAATTGACATTGCATTGTTTATACATGACTGGTAAACCAAGTGAGTGTTATGATGAAATTAAAAACTTTGCTTGTCCAAAAGGTTTGGATAGAAATACAAATACAAATACAAGTGGAAGTTTAAAAAAAGCTGTGTGTGATCCAAGTGGGTTTGAAGTCAGCAGTCCTGTGTAATATGAGAATCAATGTAGTGCTGTTATGTTAGCCTTAAAAATAGATGCTGTGATGCATATGAATTTGCACTACTTGGTGACTTGGGGCAAGTGTGTTCAATGGGCAAAGAAACAGTGTTGAAAAATAGTGAAAATAGGATGATGTTGTGTGTGAAAGTCAGAAACTCTGTGGTACTGTTGATGTATTCCAAAAAACTCGACAGTTGGAGTTCAGTACATGTCCCAATTACAAGTTGTCTTTCATGATCCTTGAACAAGTGAACCCTAACATTAGAGGAGGGGACTGGGAATCGACCTTGGAATACAGGGAGCTTGTCTGGCAACTCAAGCTAGATGCAGGCAGGCCCCCGGGGTTAAATGGCACACTTAGTATAGGCTCGGTTCTGAAGCTCAGAAGGGCTAGATTATAGCATGTCTCATCCTATTTTCACTATTTTTCAACACTGTTTCTTTGCCCATTGAACACACTTGCCCCAAGTCACCAAGTAGTGCAAATTCATATGCATCACAGCATCTATTTTTAAGGCTAACATAACAGCACTACATTGATTCTCATATTACACAGGACTGCTGACTTCAAACCCACTTGGATCACACACAGCTTTTTTTAAACTTCCACTTGTATTTGTATTTCTATCCAAACCTTTTGGACAAGCAAAGTTTTTAATTTCATCATAACACTCACTTGGTTTACCAGTCATGTATAAACAATGCAATGTCAATTTAACCTATGCACATTTTAATGTTTCATTTTATTATTTGGCTGTTCATTTGCTCAAAACAGTCTCAATTGTTTCTTAATGCAACTCAGCTCTAACCAAACATGTGACTAATTAACATCCTCATTTAAACAGTTGCCTCACTGCAGGCAACTGTTTTTGACTTGAAAAAGCTTGGCATTTTCCAAGCGAAAGCGCTTGTCTGATTTTGCTGTTTTGTACCTACTGACTTTGGATTTTTACCATTTGGTCTGATTTTGCTGCTTTGTACCAACTGTCTTTGGATTTTTACCACTTGGCAACTAATAAAGGACTCACCTTTTTTACGAACTATTGTCTTCACTTTGCGGTTCTGGAACTACTCTTCTATGTGAGGGGGTCTTAACAGGCACTGATTTAACAGTTTTGGCTGCTTTAGCCCTGGCAAAGGCCTTTATAGACATGGCTGCAGGAGGCCTAGCAGCACCACGTGCTGGGGTAGAGACATCCAAAGGGATGGTGTCTGATAATTCACTAGGAACCACAGTAGTAGGCAAAACTTCAGAGGCCGATTCAACTAAGGTAGCAGGAGCCTCAGTAGTAGTCATGGATTCGGCTGAAGATTGACCTGTTTTCTCGGTTTCGTCCGAAACCGAGACACTCGCGGCTTGCTTAACCGTGGTTTCGGCCGAAACCGCAGACCGCGAGTGTCGGTCTTTTTCTTTGCGTTTTTTAACAATTTGGGTAGTCGGAGGATCCGACGGCATAATGTACGCAAAATCTGAGCCGAAAAACTGTTCAGCAAACTCCGACAGACGCCTAAGCGTTCGTCGGTTGAAGGAAGCACAGGCTAAACAGGCTGCTACGTCGTGGTCTGGGCCTAAACAAGGTAGGCAGTAAGAGTGGAAATCTTTATGAGGTATTTGTTTCCCACAAGTTAAACAGTTATTTACTTTTTCTGACATCGGCTGAGGCAAGAAAGAGTCCCCAACGGGGTACTTAGCTTTTAGAAGTCTTCGAAGTAGTATTCGGTAGTAGTAATCTCTGGATCTGACCGACCGGCACTTGCGAACAGCTTCTGCTTCGGGCGCCACGCGGCAAGAAAGACTGAGGAAAATGGCGTCGGCTGATGCCTTTATACCCGAAGACCAGCAGAGATGACGTTGGGTGAAGTGTGACATCAGCCGGACCCAGACTTTGGAATCCGGCCGACCGAAGGGCTGCCTGACGACAGGACAACCCATTTGTTATGACTGCAGATGCATCCTTGAAGGACATCAGATCATAAACCACTGTAAAGCATATGTAAAGAGCCCTTGTGCAAGGCACCACCAAATTTCTATGTAATGCTGCAGAGACTGCAAAAGTGCAGAGTGTGAAATATAATATACCTGGTAAGGAAACGCACAACAGAAATAAGCCAAGTCATCTGTATCTGCCACAGCAACAAGCAGTTTTGCTTGAAGCACTGGGGGGGCGGGGTGAAATAACTCTACAGTTGCCCATGACAAAAGAAAAAGGAGCAACTCTCAAAAATATATTTGGACTGATCCTGTGTTGCAAACAGGTGTGATATGTAACAATAAAAGGCTGGTTAAAGCAAAAGTCTGCTGTAAAGAAAGAAAAGAAATATAACCCCACTTTTCACTTAAAAAAGGAAAAACTCTACACAAGGTCTGAAGCACTAAAATCAACAAACTGGCTCACAAAAAGTCAACATAATGAACATAAATTATGAACCTATGATTAACTGTTCCTCCACCATAGGACAGCTGTGCCAGCATTCCTGTACAATTGCCAACATCTGAATTTGACTATTAAAAGTCTTCAGAACAAATTCAATGAGTTTACAACAGGGTAATTATGAAATTATTACTGTACCACTAGTTAACCCATCAATCTAATAGCCATTACAAAAATATTAAACCCAATTCAACAATGTAATCCTTGTGTGTTGTCTGCAAAACAGAATTAGCCAAGTCTGCTCATGTAAGTAGGCTGTCTTTGTGACAGCCTAAGTTGTACATGTAGCTGTTACTACTAATTATGTAACTCCTAGTCACATTTTATGCAATCACATTCTTTTTTATCCTATGTATGAGAATCTATTCTAAAATGAATGTTGCACTTTTAATGGACTTCTTCCCAGTAAGGCAATCTAGTTACCAAAATACATACCCATACATAAATGCATCACAAGTCAAAAGCTAGACACACTTGGTCAGCTACATTTTTTTTTTTTTACTGAAATACACATCTGAAAAGCTAGAGTTTGGTATCCCTGTCCTAAATGATAGAAGCCTTGTTAACTATAACTGCAGTTTCACATGGCAGACTTATCAGTCTACAAATCTATTTCTACAATCATTTAAAAAAATGATGTGCAAGAATAACATACGGCTACGCAGATCTGTTGTCAGTATGTGTTTGGCAGCAATCAGCAACTCTTTACGGAGGTGGGCAGTCTCGGAAG